>NW_007728234.1:74191-75023 GCF_000696425.1 Galeopterus variegatus
ATCCTGCACTTCCCAGCTTCCAGAACCATGAGACAAATAAGTTTCTATTCTTTATAAATTACCCATCTGTGGTGTTCTATCAGCAGAAAAGGACGAAGACCTGGCCCAATCTCCCATAGATCTTGGTATTTTCTCTGAAGAAGCAGGCTGCCCATTGTAGGCTGTAAATCACGGCAAATGTCCCTACAATACATAAAATTGGTTGGGCCTCGGGTGTATTAAATCTTTTTACGTATATTAGCTCATTTAATTTGCATAATTCTGGGGAGACTTGATTGCCTCCAGTTTTCTGGATGACCAGGACTCAAAGAGGTTGAGAACTTGTGCAAGGTGCCACAGTTAGATGGAATCTGACGTGCACCTGCTGGCTCCAAAGCCCATGCTCTTTTTCCATTCTGCCCCTCCTGGAATCTGCCAGGCCAGGGGTGAGGAGGCTGGCGTGGGTGGTCTGGGTATGGGGTGTCCATTTGTAGAGTGAGGGTTCTACTTGAAACACTAGTCTTGGGGAAGGTGTATTCATTTGCTAGGGCTGCAGTAACAAAGTACCACAGCCAAGGTGACTTAAACAACAGAAATTTGTTTTCTCACAGGCCTGGAATTGAGAAGACAGAGGTCAAGGTGTTGACAGGGTTGGTTTCTTCGGAGGCCTCTCTCCCTGGCTTGTCGATGACCGCCTGCTCCCTGCGTCTTCACGTGGTTTTTCCTCTGGACACGTCTGTGTTCTAATTTACTTTCTGATAAGGACACCAGTCCTACTGGATGAGGGCCCAGCCTAGTGACCCAATTAACTTGATAGACTCTTGCAAGGTCCCATCTCTGAAACACAGTCTTA
>NW_007728234.1:75055-77281 GCF_000696425.1 Galeopterus variegatus
TGCTCCCTGCGTCTTCACGTGGTTTTTCCTCTGGACACGTCTGTGTTCTAATTTACTTTCTGATAAGGACACCAGTCCTACTGGATGAGGGCCCAGCCTAGTGACCCAATTAACTTGATAGACTCTTGCAAGGTCCCATCTCTGAAACACAGTCTTATTCTGAGGTTCTGAGGGTTAGAACATCAACGCATGCGTATGAATTGGGGGGGCACGATTCAGCCCCCAAAAGAGAGCAACTAGTCAGGGCATCCCTCTGACGGGAGAATCCAAGAAGAGGGAGGTGGTGGGGCCCAAACGAGTCACCCTTCAGCACCACCGTCACGGGTCTGAAAAAAGGCCACCCACCTGCCTTCACCCACCCAGACTGTCAGGGTAGTCTTCATTGGCAAGTGTGTCCCTCTTCAATTCTCAGCATAACCTCTCTCCTCCAGGTTAAGTTATCTGTCAATCAACAGTGTTTTTGCCTATTTCGTGCTGCGGGGTTCTGTTCAGTTGCAGCCACTAAACTGCTAGACCCACGCTGGGACATTTATGCAGGGGGTAGTGCTCTGGGCTGCATTTTGTCCCTCCTTCCCCCAATTCATATGTTGAAGCCCTAACCCCCAAGGTGATGGTGTTTGGAGATGCAGCCTTTGGAAGATGGCTCGTAGCTCATGATGGGATTCGTGCCCTTCTAGGAAGAGACACCAGAGCCGTTTGCTCGTGCCCCTCCCTGCCCTGCGAGCACACCACGGAGGGTGGCTGTCTACAGCCAGGAGGAGAGCCCTCACCAAAAGCCGACCGTGTCAGCACCTAGATCTTGCACTTCTGGACTCCAGAACGGTGAGGAAATGCGTTTCTGCTGTTTAAGCCCCGCCAGTCTGCGGTGTTTTCTCATGGCAGCTGGAGCTGATGGGGACAGGGCAGGGCAGCTGTCGTGCCCCCCCCAGCCTCCAGGGCTACTCCTGCCCACCTCGTCATCTCCTACCCTCCCGCCCTGTTCCTTCCTAGGTCTCTCCTGCTCAATCTGTTTCCTAGGGCTGCCCTAACAAATTACCACCAACTCGGTGGCTTACAACAACAGAAACTTGTTTTCTCACAGTTCTGGAGACCAGGAGTCCAAAATCAAGGTGTTGGTAGGGCCACAATTTTCCTGAAGGTTCTGGGGGGACCCGTCCCTTGCCTCTTCCAGCTTATGGTGTCTCCTGGTTCCTCGGCTGAGGCAGCGTTACTCCCGTCTGTGCCTCCGACCCCACACAGCTTTCTCCCCCAGGTGTTCCTCATGTCCCAAATGTCCCTCTCTTTTCTCTTGCAAGGATGCTCACCAGTCATCGGATTAGGGCCACCCTAAATCCAGGATCGTCTCATCTTGAGGTATTAACTTGATTACATCTGTAAAGACCCTATTTCCAAACAAGGTCATATTCACCAGGATTAGGGCTTGGGCCTACCCTTGGGGGGCTACTTTCTGCCCCCTGTGGCCACACACCTCCTCCCCACGACACCTCCTCTTCCCACCTCCACATCCGGGAGCTCACCCTGCTGTCCTGTCCTTTCCCCTTCAGGCCTTGACCGCAGAACCGAGAGCTGGACTGGAGCCAGGGTGCTATGCTCAGACATCCCACCTCGTCCCCACGTCAAGACCCTCAGTGCCTAAGGAGCACGACTTTTTTAGTCTCCTCATAAGATGGCAAAGAGCAGCCTTATGAGCGCCTGCTCACCGGGAAGGAAAAAGTTCACATTACACGAGTGCGTTTAGGCAAAGAATATTTACCCAACTGGCAACACCACAGTCTGGAGACAAGTCCCAACAGCCAGTCATGCCCTGTTATGGATTCACTGATTTTGGGTGGCCTGGATTCCATTGTCACCTCTGATATGATCTATGCAGGCCACGTTCCAAATGCCTTTGGCTGTGTTTGGAGCCGAGGAAGAGGGCAGAGTTGAATACCCCCGAGTCTTTATTCGTCAGCCCAGCACTTCTCTCGCCCACAGAATAAAACATTCTGCACCCAGGAGCGAGCCCAGCCCCAGCTGGTACCATTAACAACGTCCACAGGCCTCCTGGCAGCCTCTCAGCACAGAATTCTCCAGAACACTGTGCACAGGGTCTGCAAGGACCCAGCCCCAAGATGCAAACTCCACCCAAGAGCCAAGGGGGCGACTGTTCCTGCAGGGGTCCTCGGTGGCCGGGTGCACTCCCCAGCACCGTTGGCTGCGTGACCTTTCCCTCCTGCAGCAAGAGAG
>NW_007728234.1:78080-79653 GCF_000696425.1 Galeopterus variegatus
CTGCACTCCCCAGCACCGTTTGCTGCGTGGCCTTTCCCTCCTGCAGCAAGAGAGTGAACTGGGCGCTGTCGCTGTTTTCCTCCTGATCAAAGCCGGCGTGTTTGGTTCCTCGGACTGGAGCGGCATCTAGTAAATGCTCCGGGACCAGCAGGCCGGCCTCGTCCCCAGCCCCCGCCAGGCTCCGGTTTGCAGTGGGGGCTCCGGTCCTGCAGATCTGCCCAGGCTCTGCCCCAGCTCCCGGCGCAGGGCGCAGCTCTCCCTGGACATGGGAGCCCGGGCGGGAGGCTGCCATCTCGGGGGAGCGCAGGGACCGCGCACACTTGTCCCCACCCCCCTCCAGACTCCAGTTTGCAGTGGGGGCTTCCCGGGGGATAGGCCGGGGGTCGGGACACAAAGGAGTCACTGAAAATCTCTAAGAGAAGCTACAGACCCTCTGCCTACCCCACACAGCGATGGGACCACCGCTCCCTCCTGCAGAGGACCAAGGTGGGGACTGGGTTGTCACTCTAGAGAGGATGAAGGAGGGGGTCCAGGCTCAGGATCCAGCCAGGTGGACACGGCAGGGTGACATGAGGCCAGGCCCTGCAGCGCTGCTGTCCCCACAGGCCTCCCCTCCCCTGGCCACCCCAACCCGCAGCAGGAAATCAGAGAATTCCTCTCTGAGGAAACGGATCAGCCCCACAGACGTGACTTGCACATAATGACATTCGCAGGTTTCTCAACAACACAGCCAGTTACCATCTGGGAAGCCCGGCCACAAAATAAAGAATGAAAAACGCCTCTCGCACGTGGGGTTTGCAGCCACCTTCTCCCCGGTCACTCGCTCTTAAACACGAGTGCACTCGGAATTGGCAGATGCTCGAGGAAAGTCTTGANCTGGAAGGAAAGCCAGGCACACACGAAGTAGCAATCAGGAATGAGCAAGGCCAGAAGCCAGAGGAGTGAGGCCCTTCAGAACGATTTCCATAAATAAATTTTAAAAATCAAAAGAAATGAATAGAATAAGAAATAAATAAGAAATAAAATAAATTTTTAATTTTTAAAACGCAATTACCATCCTAGAATCTGTAGCCCCCACCTCCTCCAGACCATCAGTCGAAGTGTGACAGTAACACATTTACAGACACTCCAGTTTTGAAATCAATAATAAATAAGTTGCTAATTCTTATCCCTTTTTTTGGGGGGGAAGGGTCGTCACCAAAACAAGGAAATACGCCAAGAATGGGGAAGAAGGTGGGGGAGCCAGGAAATAGGACACCCAACACAAACAAGAGTCCAAGACCGATGAGTGAGACTCCCGGGTGACGGTGACAGCTCTACAGCCAGCCTGAGAAAGCACAGGTCCTCACTGGAAGAGGAAAAGGAACCTGTGGGAAAAGAAGGACTGAGAATATCCACACGGGTTCAAACAGAAATCTCTGCACGAATCACACAGATCTCTGGATATGTTGGAACATTTTGAGAAATGCACACTCTGGCAGAGAATTTGAGGATGAATAAATGATAGGGACATTACATAATTAGGAACGGGGGAAAAAGGAGGCAATTAACTCCCAGGGAGACAAAACAGTGA
>NW_007728234.1:81407-91389 GCF_000696425.1 Galeopterus variegatus
TATTACAACCACAGATGCTAACGTGGTGTCTAACTCATTCAATCAAACCGGCAGCTCCTCTGGATTCAAAGAGAAGACAAATGGTAGTGGGTCGTCTGTAGTGTTATCTGCTCAGCATACATCCATTCTCCTGCGATCACAGCTCCTCCTGGATTCCTGACTTCTCAGGAAGGTTTGGGTGCAACTCTGGCCACAGCACCCTGCCACAGCGCCTTGGCACATGACCAGCCTGAGCCAAGAGGGTACCACACCCAAGCCAGGCCCATGGAATCCTGCCGTGAAATCAGAGGTGTTTTTAAGCAACGCATGGGAAGAAGCCCACTCTTTTCCCCAGCCATATGGATGTCACGGTTGTCACAGCAGAGCTGCCTTATTCCTGTCAGGGGACCAGGGAGGGCCAGGAGCAGGAAACTTGGGGGATAACATTAATAACTAAGACTTATTGAGCTCTGAGCACGGGCTTGCCCTGTGCTAAAGACTTCCCATGTATTTACCTATTTAATCCTTAGAGGAGCCTTCTGACAGGTTTTAATATGATGGCTGTTTTACAGATGGAGAAACTGAGGCACAAAGACATTAAGTACTTCTCACAGCCTCACATGGCTAGTAAGTGCTGGAACCAGATTTCCAAATCCAAGCTCTCAGTCAACATGCAGAGCAGAAGCAGGAGTGGGGACTTGAGCTACTTGCCAGGGAGGAAACTCTCACTGGCTCACAAGCCCTGACTGGTTCACACATCCTGTCTAAGTCTCACACTGAGGACTCTTCCCCACCTCTGTGTTAACTGAGAACAAATGGGCATTACTAACGTAACTTTGCAAGGGAAAAAACAACAGGGAATCTGAGGTGCAGACCGTTTGGAATCAAATGCGAAATAAGGAAATGGGTGCCCAAGGACGTCATCTGGCCACCTCCCTGCTCTGGACAAGGCTGAGACGCACCAGCCTGGGATGGTGCAGGCCGAGGACCGGGCTGACCTGCCGCGGGTGGCGAGCAGGGAAAACGAGCCTGGCTCCTGATGGTGTCACTGCAGCTGTGAGACTCACCAGCCCTGAGCCATCCCACCTCCACGTTTATGGTTATGTAAGATGACAAATTCCTCCTCATGTCACCTGGAGTTGGGGCTTTCTGCTAGCTCTGGACAAACACTACGGATACTCCTGGCATCTTGCCTCGGCCGTGTACTAGCTGTACAGTGGATATGAGGTACTTCAAAAAGTTCATGGAAAGATTCATATTTGCTTTTAATTCTGTTTTTCCACAAACTTTTTGAAATACCCTCGTATGTAATAATACACCATCCTCCCAGATTGGTGTAAGCCGTTTAAGCTAGTGTAGATGCACAGTGGCACAATGCATTAAGCTCAAGAAAAGCTAGTCCGAGTGTATCCTACACTCTGTGACAGGGTGGGGGCATGAGGATTGGGGCAGACAGGACCCCTGCTGCTGTTCAACTCATTGTATCACACCGTGGAGCTGCTCCACACCCATCCAGCTCTGCCTCGAAATGACACCCCTATCAAGGGAAAAAGAATATCCAGAAGATTTATGCCTGCAGAATTACTCAATGATAAATTTGAGGTCTACCATGAATCATTTGGTACACACAGCATTTTTTCTTCTGGATGGGCTATGCAGTTAGAGCCCAAATCAGAAGGCCCCCCCATATTGCTATCCTCGGCCGGACCCAGGCCCTGGTGAAGATGCCTTGTAGGCTAAGTCTCCTGCATAAGCAGTAAATGTTAGAGAGGGGCCGCATCTGGTTCCTCTGTATTTATGCCATCAGACAGGCTGAAATTTGGATAGGAAATGGAAACCAAGCTTCCAACTCAACCTCAGAGTGTCCTCTAATTTCTGACCAAAGCATATTCACTAGAGGAGGCTGGGGAAGTGTCCGTGCTACTTACATCAGCCCAGTGTGCTAATCTGCGCCTTGAAGCTGCTCAAAAAAATAAGCAACTTTAACTTCTGAATGGGGTATTTTTTTTCTCTGATGATATGGTCTATGGGACTATGGATTCATACAGGTGGCCCTACAGCAGCCCTAGGGTTTACTCAATCACTTCTCTTTTGGGGTCTTGCCATCCTCACATCAGGTGCTCTTGGTGGGGCTGTCAATCACAGTCCTCCCCCACCAGGGAGCCCACCCCGGGTTCGACAGTCCCGAGCACCCCAGGCCCTTGTCTGCTTCAGGGATGGGAGAGCAGCTGGCCCCCAAGATGTATTTGTTAGGTCTGCATAGCGTTTTCAAAAGCAGAAACCTTTATAGGAAAAATCCAGGTTTGTTGCTTTTCTTGATGGTTGGAGGATCTGACAACACGGTCACATCCCTGAAGTGGCGGTGGCTGGGTCTTGGCATCTCCCAGACTGTTGCAGCACCCAGGCTGCTACCTGCTCTGCAGGGCTGATGGGGGCAAGGAGACTGTCCAGTGCCAGCTTCCAGCCACTGCTTTCTCCTCACAGGGAGGAAACCTGTGCCTAGTAGGAGAGAATGGGACAAATTCAGAGGGTGGCAGATCCAAGAAACGGAAAGAGCAAGTCCTAAAAGCAGCAGAGGTGAGGCTGCGTTGGGGAGTGCTTAGGGGCTCAGCGCGGCTCTGCCGTTTTCTGGCTGTGGGTCTTGCTCCTCAACTGCTGCATCTGCAAAATGGGATGCCCCAAGGCAGTTTGAGGGTTGAATGGTGGGTGTGTGCAATCTGGGGCCCCTGCTCAGTGCATATTAGCTTTCACTGAGTCCCTGAGCTTATCTGGGAACTTCCCAGCTACAAAAGCCCCGAAGTTTGTTTTGCTGCTTAGCTGGTATACGACCTTGTGTCACTCACAAGTTCAATAGCCATTAACACAACCTACAAATCTTTGTTCCCGAAGAATGCTGTTTTCAGGCTTTCTGGGTAAATGGACAACTTGTAACTGCTCCACTGAAAAGACCCCAGGGCTCTGGCTTCACAGACATGGCTAGGAGTTGAGGCTCCTAAAATCCCATAAGTCTGTCCTTTTCTCAGGAAGCCCTGACAGATCACCCATGTCTTTAAAATTTGTTCCCACACATGCCATGAGCAGATACTGTATCTTCTTCTCTTACAAGGAGCCTGTAAGACAAAAGGGCTGGGGCAGCGCCGCCTGACAGGAGCAGCTGGACTCTCCCGGGCAGACCTGGCTCCACCTCTGGCGCGACGGCCTAGTGGCCGGCAGGTCTCAGTGGTCCAGGGTGGGTGTGTGAAGGTGGCGCTGCCAAGGAGCTGGGCCTTTGGCTTGGGATGTTTACAGAGACGTGGCCCCATGTCCTCTTCCCTAGCCAGGAGGTGCCCCGATGGCTCATGGCCTGTGTGCGTTGTCACGTGTGGCTGACCCATGGCCCGGCCCGGGCAGCAGGGTCCCCTCCACCCGCAGTGCAGCCCACGGGCCCTCCCGCCCAGGACGCCGTCCCCCTCGTCAGACAGGGCTGGAAATAGACACTGCAGGACCTGGTTTGTGCAACCCCAGAGACTTCGGCCCAAAATGTCTTTGCTCCAATGAGACACCTCTGTCTGGAACAAACCCTACCCGGGGAGAGGGGGGTTCCTTGAATAAGCATCATATTAAAATGCAGGTTATGACTCAGAGGCCTGAGACTCTGCATTTCAAACGAAGTCCCCAGTGATGTGTGGGCAGCACTTGGGTTTGAGTTGCAAGGCGTGGCCAGCTTGCTGTGGGGCAGGAGGGCCCGGGAACCCAGAAGGCAACAAAATCCTAGAAATTTGCTTATTTCATTCTGCATTTCAAACGAAGTCCCCAGTGATGTGTGGGCAGCACTTGGGTTTGAGTTGCAAGGCATGGCCATCTTGCTGTGGGGCAGGAGGGCCCGGGAACCGGAAGGCAACAAAATCCTGGAAATTTGCTTATTTCACTTAGAAACATTTCCCCATTCCCTGTCTCCAGGCCTCCACACCAGTCTCTTTCCCCCTGGGGGCAGCCGCCCTCCCCTCCACCAGGACTGCTAGAAACAGCCTGGCCCTCAGCTGCTGCTGGGTCTGGCCCTGTCTCCAGGCCTCCCGAGATGGAAATGACGTTTCCAAACTTTATTAGCTTTGCAAGGCCTTCCTAGACTCCTCTGTTGTTGATTTTTACAAAGAAAATAAAGAAACAACTGGAAGAAAGGGAGCCGATTTACATGGATAATTCTGTTCTGTCAGCTTTAAAATTGTGGTGGAATTCCTGCTTTAGCTCAAAATATCTGCTGACCTTGTTCTCCGGTTTCAGCATTTGAAGTGGACCCTCTGCCATGCAATCTCCACACTTGATGAACGTGTAGAATTGTAAGCCAAGATGTTTGTGTTTATGTCCCAAACCCAGAATAAATAAATAGCTACATGGTATTGAAGTCACCTGTCAAAACACCCACTACAATTCTGGGGCCCAAAGACAAGTTTTTTGGAGTGATTGGCTTACTTGCTTGAAGAATTCAAAGGCTGTTTATCTCATTTAGTTTAAAAAAAAAAAAAAGACCCGTAATTACTGCATTTTGACCCCAAGGCAGCCAATTATTTCACAAAAGCCCTCTCCAGGAAACCAGACATTAGCCTGGCTAATTAGGCTGACATCACTCCCCAAGTGCTCTTATCACAATGCAGATGGACCCAGCAGAGAAGGGTCCTGCCAGTCAGAGGTGGCTGCGGGTGGCGCGTTGCGTCCTGTGTTGTGTTGTTTTTTACCACTTACTTTTATGCGTTCCTTGAAGCACGATCCCTTTCCCAGAAATGGACTCTCATCAAAAAGGAAGGGGCTCCCAGACAAACTGGTCGCCTTTATTGCATGAGGAGGAGGAAGCTAGAAAAAAAAAGAAGAAAGAAAGGAAAGCAGCCAAGGTTGTAAATTCTTTCTAATGTAGGAAATCATTCTTTGCCCTTTAGGAAAAGGTTTGTTGTTTCAGCCGTTCCGGCCTGTAACCCAGCCTCCCTTTTGTCCTTGCACATTTGGGGTGTTCCTTCTGTTTGGGGTCTATGAAGCCAATAAAAGGAAAAGGAAAACGAAATGCCCCACGCATGTAGAATTCTCTCCTTGTAAAGAATCAGACACCTCGGGGAGCCCTGTGCCATGGGTTACAACATCATCAGCTCCTCCATGTCTGGAGAAGGGTAGGGGGACGGTGGGTGTGGTTCAGCTGCCCAGCACTCAACCCGGCCAAGCATCACCAGCCTGGAGGCCAAAGCAGCTTCTCCCTTGGTCTGTAATTCAAGACACCCCAGCCACTGCAATGAGGGTCTGCACATTGAGAGGTTTTGGAGGACAGGCTGGGAATGGGTGGCTCTTCTCCAGGGGTTCAGGCTAGAGGCATCCCCTTGGCAGTGCACAACAGGATGCCTTGGAAGATGGAGATGGCCATTTGTTTGAAAGGGTCTCAGAAAGCAGAACATGGTCTGAGAACGTTAAGCAGAACGTTAGCTTGGGTCAGGTTTGCCAAGGTTCAGAATGGTCTAAGCCAGCCATCCCTTTGAGCTCAGGCCCTGGTGGTGTTAAAAAAAATTACTCTGATGCTTGTTAAAATGATAACGCTTTATTCAGGATGATTACGATAGGTATCAAGACTATCCGAAGTAGAAGAAAAAGATGGGGCTCAACTCCAAATGCAACAAAGACAGCTGGGGATTTATAGCCAGGTGAGAAGTCATGGCTTGGAAAAGTGCCGAGAGCAGACGTCAAGGGTCGGGGTGGTCGCTGCACTTGACAGGATGCTTGCTGATGGCGGGCCAGGGTGATCAGCACCAAGGGTGGGGGACAATTAATGTGCTCAGAGTTTAAGAGTGACCCGGTATCAAGGGTGGTGGAATTCTCACTAAACCGACCTAGCAGAATCCTTGCAACAACTGGACGAGGCAGGTAAGAGACAGACAGGGCGCAACGGCGAGGCCTGGTTGGGAGGAGGTCTCGGAGGAGCCTCGCTCAAGTTTGGTCGGGGAGGCAAGACTTTGTCTGCAGAAAGTTTTGAGGCAAAGGCACAGTAAGCCCCTGGACCTTTTGCCTCATGGTTTTAAAACAAAGACCAGAAACAGGATGAAGAGCCCGAGATGGGATCGGCAGGCATGGGGCAGGGCCGGCGAGCTGTTGGCCTCGGGAGGCGGAGTGGCACCAGCCCCTGCCGTCTAGAGCCAGGCGGAGGCAGTCCAGGAGGAGGGAGGGCACAGTCCTGCAGCCTCTGCAGGCAGAAGGTCCTTGGCTCCCTACAGATGAAAGCGTCAAGACATTTTCTGACAAAGCTCGAAGCAGCCAGCAGCACGTGTTGCTGGGGTGGGGTGGGAAGATCAAACGCTCTCAGCCCTACCTCGTGGGGCAGTTGAGAATTCCAGAGGGAGTCCTCAGAGGCGCACAGAAAAGGCTGAGAGCAGCGCGGCCCGCGCACGCTTGCTCAGAGGCGTCGTGGAGGGATGAGTGATTATAAACTGGTGGTGCCAGCACTATGAAGGACCACTTTTAAAGCAAATTACCTCATAAAGTTCCAGTTGCATGATTTGGCCTTTCAGCAGGCCCCGTTCTTTCTCACCAAACTAAACCATTCACTCAGGTAAAATGCTGAACCAAGTGGAGCCTCTGTGTGTGTGTGTGTGTGTCTACACGTGTGTGTGTGTGCCTGCACGTGTGTGTGCCTACACGTGTGTGTGCCTACGCATGTGCATGTGTGCCTACACGTGTGTGTGCCTACGCATGTGCATGTGTGCCTACACGTGTGTGTGCCTGCACTTGTGTGTGTGCCTACGTGTGTGTGTGTGTGTGTCTACACGTGTGTGTGTGTGCCTGCACGTGTGTGTGCCTACACGTGTGTGTGCCTACGCATGTGCATGTGTGCCTACACGTGTGTGTGCCTACGCATGTGCATGTGTGCCTGCACGTGTGTGTTCCTACACGTGTGTGTGCCTACGCATGTGCATGTGTGTGTGCCTACACGTGTGTGTGCCTGCACTTGTGTGTGCCTACGCATGTGCAAGTGTGTGCCTAAACGTGCGTGTGTGCCTACATGTGCGTGTGCCTACGCATGTGCATGTGTGTGCCTACACGTGTGTGTGTGCCTACACGTGCGTGTGTGTGCCTTCGCGTGTGTGCNGCGTTGCGTCCTGTGTTGTGTTGTTTTTTACCACTTACTTTTATGCGTTCCTTGAAGCACGATCCCTTTCCCAGAAATGGACTCTCATCAAAAAGGAAGGGGCTCCCAGACAAACTGGTCGCCTTTATTGCATGAGGAGGAGGAAGCTAGAAAAAAAAAGAAGAAAGAAAGGAAAGCAGCCAAGGTTGTAAATTCTTTCTAATGTAGGAAATCATTCTTTGCCCTTTAGGAAAAGGTTTGTTGTTTCAGCCGTTCCGGCCTGTAACCCAGCCTCCCTTTTGTCCTTGCACATTTGGGGTGTTCCTTCTGTTTGGGGTCTATGAAGCCAATAAAAGGAAAAGGAAAACGAAATGCCCCACGCATGTAGAATTCTCTCCTTGTAAAGAATCAGACACCTCGGGGAGCCCTGTGCCATGGGTTACAACATCATCAGCTCCTCCATGTCTGGAGAAGGGTAGGGGGACGGTGGGTGTGGTTCAGCTGCCCAGCACTCAACCCGGCCAAGCATCACCAGCCTGGAGGCCAAAGCAGCTTCTCCCTTGGTCTGTAATTCAAGACACCCCAGCCACTGCAATGAGGGTCTGCACATTGAGAGGTTTTGGAGGACAGGCTGGGAATGGGTGGCTCTTCTCCAGGGGTTCAGGCTAGAGGCATCCCCTTGGCAGTGCACAACAGGATGCCTTGGAAGATGGAGATGGCCATTTGTTTGAAAGGGTCTCAGAAAGCAGAACATGGTCTGAGAACGTTAAGCAGAACGTTAGCTTGGGTCAGGTTTGCCAAGGTTCAGAATGGTCTAAGCCAGCCATCCCTTTGAGCTCAGGCCCTGGTGGTGTTAAAAAAAATTACTCTGATGCTTGTTAAAATGATAACGCTTTATTCAGGATGATTACGATAGGTATCAAGACTATCCGAAGTAGAAGAAAAAGATGGGGCTCAACTCCAAATGCAACAAAGACAGCTGGGGATTTATAGCCAGGTGAGAAGTCATGGCTTGGAAAAGTGCCGAGAGCAGACGTCAAGGGTCGGGGTGGTCGCTGCACTTGACAGGATGCTTGCTGATGGCGGGCCAGGGTGATCAGCACCAAGGGTGGGGGACAATTAATGTGCTCAGAGTTTAAGAGTGACCCGGTATCAAGGGTGGTGGAATTCTCACTAAACCGACCTAGCAGAATCCTTGCAACAACTGGACGAGGCAGGTAAGAGACAGACAGGGCGCAACGGCGAGGCCTGGTTGGGAGGAGGTCTCGGAGGAGCCTCGCTCAAGTTTGGTCGGGGAGGCAAGACTTTGTCTGCAGAAAGTTTTGAGGCAAAGGCACAGTAAGCCCCTGGACCTTTTGCCTCATGGTTTTAAAACAAAGACCAGAAACAGGATGAAGAGCCCGAGATGGGATCGGCAGGCATGGGGCAGGGCCGGCGAGCTGTTGGCCTCGGGAGGCGGAGTGGCACCAGCCCCTGCCGTCTAGAGCCAGGCGGAGGCAGTCCAGGAGGAGGGAGGGCACAGTCCTGCAGCCTCTGCAGGCAGAAGGTCCTTGGCTCCCTACAGATGAAAGCGTCAAGACATTTTCTGACAAAGCTCGAAGCAGCCAGCAGCACGTGTTGCTGGGGTGGGGTGGGAAGATCAAACGCTCTCAGCCCTACCTCGTGGGGCAGTTGAGAATTCCAGAGGGAGTCCTCAGAGGCGCACAGAAAAGGCTGAGAGCAGCGCGGCCCGCGCACGCTTGCTCAGAGGCGTCGTGGAGGGATGAGTGATTATAAACTGGTGGTGCCAGCACTATGAAGGACCACTTTTAAAGCAAATTACCTCATAAAGTTCCAGTTGCATGATTTGGCCTTTCAGCAGGCCCCGTTCTTTCTCACCAAACTAAACCATTCACTCAGGTAAAATGCTGAACCAAGTGGAGCCTCTGTGTGTGTGTGTGTGTGTCTACACGTGTGTGTGTGTGCCTGCACGTGTGTGTGCCTACACGTGTGTGTGCCTACGCATGTGCATGTGTGCCTGCACGTGTGTGTGCCTACGCATGTGCATGTGTGTGTGCCTACACGTGTGTGTGCCTGCACTTGTGTGTGCCTACGCATGTGCAAGTGTGTGCCTAAACGTGCGTGTGTGCCTACATGTGCGTGTGCCTACGCATGTGCATGTGTGTGCCTACACGTGTGTGTGTGCCTACACGTGCGTGTGTGTGCCTTCGCGTGTGTGCCTTCGCGTGTTTGTGCCTACACGTGTGTGCCTGCCCGTGTGTGTGTGTGGAGGGCTAAGAATGTTTTGAAAGATAAAACTTTGACTCTCATAGGAACATAAAATGAACTTGTGCCAGAGATTTTATTTAACTTATTAATTAATGAGAGAACAATTAAGATGTCAGATGTGGCTCAAAGGAAAATCCAAATTGCAGATAAATGTTTGGGCCACAGACTCAAAGTGGCTCCTTCTGCACGGGAAAGGAAATCAGTGGAAACTCCACCCGGATTCAGAACTCGTTTGCGTTGCTACCAGTTGTCCACACTTTGCTGAAGTGTAAAAAGCTCAAAGACGGTGAAAAGAGCAGAGACCTTGTAGAATCAAGCAATCCAGAGGAGTAGCCAGAGCACGCCTGGTTTTCCACTGAAGACTCCCAGTTGTCTTTTCGGTTCCTTCCAAAGCCCTTCGCCATTTTCCCCGGCATGCAATATGCACGCACGTGTGGGCGCGCTCGGTGCGCTTCCCCACCTCTGTGCCTTTCTGCATGTCGCTTACTTTTGAACGAACGCTGTCTCCTCTTGTTCCCCGCAAGGCAGAATATGACTTGCCCAACCTTCCCACCCCTGTCAGGGCAGACTCTGTGAGCAGGACCCAGGGCTCTTGCGCTTGGGCAGCCGCTCCGTAGGCGCATCCCCGGAGCACAGCGCTGGAAGCCCCGCGGGCGCCGC
>NW_007728234.1:92659-111078 GCF_000696425.1 Galeopterus variegatus
GGCCTGCAGGAGGAGGGAGAGGGGGCGAGGGTGGCAGACGTGGCTCGCGGGGACCCGAGGGCGGACAGGAGGCGGGCGCAGCTCCTCTCGCAGGGAATTAAGATGAGAAAAGCGGGGCGTTAAGGGAGGCTCATGGGACGCACCAAACCGCGGAGGACCTGCCCACACTCCGTTCCTGAACGTGCCCCTTCGGTTCCGGCTGGGCCTCGTGATGTACAAGAGGCCGGGTAAGGAGGGGACAAGGGTCGACGTCTTTCAGGACAACCCCTGAAAGGCCGAACGTGCAAGCAGGCGATGACCAGAGGCCGTCTGGAAACCAGAGCTCCGACCCACACGACCTGATCCACAGTAACCAGCCCAACATCTGTTAAAAGAATAAACTTCGGCAAATTAAATTTAACAATTTTAGTTGAGTGAGGAAAGAAAAAAAAAAAAAAAAATGATTCCTGAACCAGTCAGTCCCCAGAGCCGGAACAGATTCAGAAGGACTCAGCCGCTGTCTGCGGTGGGTTCAGAGTTACAGACAGAAAACGGAAGTGGCGGACAGAAAGCAGAAGTGACGTGTACGGACGTGGAAGTGACATACAGAAACGGAAGTGACGTATAGGAACGTGGAAGTGACATACAGAAACGGAAGTGACACACATAACAGATGGCGGCCTGCAATTGGCTGAAACTCAGCTATCCTTATAGAAGCACAATTGTAAGTTACGTTTTCAATGTGTTTACGCCCTAAATTGGTTGCACTTTGTAAGAGCTCAAGTGTCAAAGTACAGAGGCTTTCTCAGGCCAGCTTTTTTTGTTAGATTTAACTTATCTATATGTTAGGTCAGACTTGGGGGACATTAGAGCACTTTCTGTAGCAACTAATCCAGGAAGTCAAACAATAACTTCTGTAAAATTGGCCCCAAATGGCCAGGATTTGATTAATAGCTGACAACTTCCCTAATTTTAGTCCCCCCTTCCAGCTTAGGGGCAACAAAAGAAAGCCACATAGGCACCCCGACCAACCACACAGGATGCCCCCTTCAAGTTAGCCACCTCCAGCTTCCCATGCCAACAGTCCCGAGTTAGGGCATCCCTGAAGCCTTCCCTTTCTTCCACTGTAAACCTTTCCCACTCCCCTGCCTGCTTTTGAGTCTCTGCCAAGTACAAGCGATGGTGGCCGAATCTCTTGCTGTAGTGAGCTCTGAATAAACAGCCTCTGCTTGTTCTCGTTGGGTGGTCTTGGTTTATTTCCACATCACAGACCGTCATCTACATCTCTGCCCAACCAGCATGAAAATGTTTACATCCGCAGACCTGCTAATTTGAACATTCAAGGTTATTTTTACCATTAATTTAACGTGCTTCATCCACAGGTGGAAAATTATAATTGACACTTATCATTTCTACATACCATATATCCCACACGTAAGTAAAATAATTTCATCAAGCAGCTGTCTTAAGAAAAAAGAAAAAGTAAGACTTGGAAGAAGCCATGGGCTCTAGCCCCGACTCTGCACCATCTGTGTATTCTTAGGTCAATGTCTTTGACTTTCTGTGCATTACTTTCCTGTTCTATGAAATATGGAAGTTGTAGTAGATGACGACTAAGGTTCCCTGAGTTCCCTCTCATTCCAGCATTTTTTCACTACTCTCAGAACTCAGAAAGTTCTTATAGACATGAATTATTAAGATATTTCCATCTTTCATAGAGTAAGTTTTTATTCACTAAGTTCTGTCATTTATAATTTTTTCAAATGTTTCATCATTGTTTAACAAAATGGATGAAAACTTCTTTTTGATTAGCTGCAAGACTCTACTAAGCACCTGCTCTGTGAAAATCACAGCACCAAGTTATTTGGTGGATACAAAGAGATTAACAATTTGGTTTGTGCTTTGAGCATCTTAAGCACTAATTGGAAGAATAAAAAATTTACACTTGTAAATCTAACTAAAAATTGCAAATGACAAAACATGGGTCCAGGCAAAACATGGGCCCAGGTGAGTAGAGGAGGGAGAGAAATCACTGAATGGCTGCATCACAGGGAAGGTGGGATTTGAGCCAGGTCTGGAGGATGGGTACTATTTGGACTGATGGAGAAGAAAAAGAGAGACTAGAGGTCATTCTTGGAAGGACAAATGGTGTGAGTCGGGAAAGAGTAAGTTGCATGCAGAACACCACCAGTAGACTCATGAGACTGAGTTCCTTGAGCAAGAGGAGTAAGTACACCAGGAATAGTGACTGTAAGTTGAAAGGCACAGGACTGCAAATACCAAGCTGAAAGTTTTAACTTTTCTAATTATTGCTTGGCACCATTTCAGTTTTTCATTAATCCTTCTGTTTTTATTTTTCTTAAATTTGAGGCAAAACAGACTCTTCTTAGAAGTTGAAAGGAAGAATACATTGAATGAGAGAAAGTATTTGACAATGTTTGCCTTTTGTGTGTGTTCGGGTTACCCTATTTATCTCTAGTAATGTTTTGTTTTTTAATTGTGGTAAAATATACATAACATCAAGTTGGCCATTTTAACCATTTTTAAGTATACAGTTTAGTAACATTGAGTGCATTCACATGGTTGTGCAACCATCACCACCATCATCTCAGTTTCATCTCAAACTGAAACTCTGCACCCATTAAACACTAACTCGGGCCGGTCCGTGGCTCACTCGGGAGAGTGAGGCGCTGGGAGCGCCGAGGCCGTGGGTTCGGATCCTATATAGGGATGGCCGGTGTGCTCACTGGCTGAGCGTGGTGCGGGCAACACCAAGCACAGGGATTCTGATCCCCTTACTGGTCACACACACACACACACAAAAAAACTAACTCTATACTCTCCCCAGCCCCCAGCCCCTGGTAACCACTGTTCTCCTTTTTGCACAGGGATTCTGATCCCCTTACTGGTCACACACACACACACACACAAAAACTAACTCTATACTCTCCCCAGCCCCCAGCCCCTGGTAACCACTGTTCTCCTTTTTGCCTCTGCGAATTTGACTATTCAAGATAGAATTATGCCGTATTTGTCCTTTTGTTTCTGGCTTATTTCCCTTAGCATAATGTCTTCAAGGTTCATCCACATTGTAGCATGTGTCAGAGTTTCATTCCTTTTGAAGGTTGAATATTTCATTGTATGTACTGTTGTATACATATATGGACATTTAGGTTGTTTCACTTTTGGGTTACTGTGAATAATGCTGCTATGAATGGGAATGTACAAATGTCTGTTTGAGTCCCTGTTTTCAGGTTTTTGGGATATATGCACAGAAGTGGAATTGCTGGGTTATGTGGTAATTTCATGTTTAATTTTTTCAGGATCCATCCTACCGTTTTCCACAATGCTGCACCATTTTACATTCCCCCCAGCAATGCACATGGGTTCCAGTTTCTCCACATCTTCATTAACGCTTGTTATATTCTGTTTTCTTTTTTCTTGAGTCCTCCTAAAGGGTGTAAAGTGGTATCTCATGGTGGTTTTGATTTGCATGTCCCTAATGATTAGTGATGGTGAACATCTTTTCATGTGCTTGTTGGCCATTTGTATATATCTCTTTTGGAGAAATGTCTGTTTAATCCTTTGCTCATTTTTTAAGTGGGTTGTTCTTTGTTGTTGTTGAGTTATAAGAGTTCTTTGTATATTTTAAGCATTAATCCTTTGTCAGATATTTGATTTGTAAATATTTTCTCCTATTCTGTGCATTGCCTTTTCGCTCTGCAGATGTTGTCCTTGGATGGACAAAGTTTTTAATTTTGATGAAATCCAGTTCATTTATTTTTTTTACTGCCTGTGCTTTTCATGTCATATCAAGAAATCATTGCCAAATCCAGTGTCATGAAGCTTTTCTCCCTGTGTTTTCTTCTAAGAGTTTTATAGTTTCAGCTCTTACATTTAGGTCTTTGACCCATTTTCAGCTAATTTTTACATGTGCTGTAAGGTAAGCACCCAATGTCATTCTTTTGTATGTGGATATCTGGTTTTTCCAGCATCATTTGTTGAAAAGACTGTCTTTTCCCCACTGAGTGGTATTGGCAGCCTTATGAGAAATCATTTGACCTTATTTGTGAAGGCTGATTTCTGGGTTCTCCATTCTATGCAGTGTATGACTTTTAAGGTGACTAGTTAAGATGCTATACATGTCCAGCCAATGATATTTGTGTTAATGAAACCAACATGGTGCACTCAACTCCAAAAGAGAAAGAAATTGCTTTTCTTAATAATTACAGTGAACTCCCAGTGTGAATAAATGCATTTCTTTGAGTTGTTTTTTTTTCCAGGAACTTCATTTTACTCTTTATTTTTAAATAATTATACCTTCATAGGAAGTTGCAAAAATAATACAGAAATCCCATGTACCCTTCACCCAATTTCCCCCATTGGCCACATCTTAACAATCTACAGTACAATATCGAAATCGAGAAATTGACATTGGTACACTCCACAGACCTTATGCAGATTTCATCAGTTTTGCATGCATTCATTTGTGTGTCTGCATATGTAGATACATGCACATTTTAATCTCACGTGTAGATTCATGCAACCATGACCGTAATCGACATACAGAACAGTTCTATCACAAAATCAGTTTTGCATGCATTCATTTGTGTGTCTGCATATGTAGATACATGCACATTTTATCTCACGTGTAGATTCATGCAACCATGACCGTAATCGACATACAGAACAGTTCTATCACAAGGATCCTTGTGCTACTTCTTTCCAGCCATGCCAGTGTCCTTCCCTGTTCTCCCCCTCCCTACCCCCGGCAACTACTGGTCTGTTCTCCATCTCTATGATTTTGTCATTTCAAACGTTACATAAACAAAGTCATACAGTACGAAACCTTGTGAGGTTGCCTTTTTTCACTCAGTGTGATTCCTCTGAGATCCATCCAGTTTCTGTGTGTAGCAATAGTGATTTTTTATTGTGAGCTCTGTTCCATGGTAGGGATATCCCACAGTTTGTTTAGCAATTCATTTGCTGAATTACTTTTGGATTGCTTACCATTTTGGGTTATTACGAATATAGCCATTATGAACATGTCTTTGCATGTTTTTTGTGGACATAAATTTTAATTTCTCTGGAATAAATGTCCAGGAGTGTGATTGCTGGGCCATATGACATGTTTAGCATTACAGGAAACTGCTGCACAATTTTTCAGAACGGCTATACTGTTTTTACTCGCAACAGTAATTTATGAGAGAGACCCAGTTTCTTTACCTCCTCACCAGCGTTCGGTATTGTCACTACTTTTCTTTCATCTGCTCTAATAGGTGAGTCGTGCTGTGTCGCTGTCATTCTCAGGATTGGTTTTTATTTACTATGTGGCACTTCCACTACTTTGCATTACTGTGTCCTTCCTCTTAGGCCCACTTTTAACAGAGAAAACTCTTCCCACACTCCCTTCCCTTTCCTCCCTTCATTATTCCTCGTGGGATTAAGGGCATGTAAAAAAGTGGCCCATCTTTCTCTTGGGTTACATTGTGCTAAAGAAGCCTGGGTTACTGCTCCTCATTGCTTTCAGCAGGCCAGTGAAAGCCGGCCACAGCCGCCCAGAGGGCTGGGAGGGGTGGGGTCTGTTCTTTGTGCGTGTTTATATCCATTTTCTAGTCTCAGCTCCAGTTGTTTTGCTTTCTGCTGCTCAGCAGATGAGGGAAATGTAAACGTACTTGCAGTTGTTTGAGCCCCCTGGACAGTAAAAACAAAGGCAGCCGCACTGCCTTTTCCTATATAATGCCAGATAACCCCTTCGAGAGCTCTTCAAAGAGGATTTACACATTTCAAAGACTTTTAAAGTTAGAAGGGGTCCTAGGCGAGGCCCTCAGTAAACATCAATTATGTGCCTACTGTGTGCCTGGCTCCAGGTGCTAGGGGCTCTCTAGTCTGACCCCTTCCAGAGCGAAGTGGGCTAAGTGCTTATGCAGAAATGTGATGAGTGGCTGTGAGGAATCTGGGGGCCCCCACAGCTCACTCCCTGCCCAGGAATTGGGGAGCTCAGCCACCAACCCACCCAGGGCTCCACAAGCTTAACTAAGGGTTAGAATCACTGGGCACCTGCTAAAAATAGAAGTTTCTGGGTCCTGCCCAGATGGATTGAATCAGAATCTCGGGAGGAAGCTGTGTTTTAAAACAAGTTATCCATATGTGCTATGGACTGAATTGTGTCCCCTCCCCCAAATTCATAGGTTGAAGCCCTACCCCCCAATGTGATGGTATTTAGAGTGGGATCTTTGGGAGGTAATTAGGTTTAGATGAGGTCATGAGGATGGGGCTTTCGTGATAGGATTGAGATGACATGTGAACACACAGTGAGAAGGCAGCCATCTGCAAGCCAGGTCTTTGGGAGGTAATTAGGTTTAGATGAGGTCATGAGGGTGGGGCCTTCGTGATAGGATTGAGATGACATGTGAACACACAGTGAGAAGGCAGCCATCTGCAAGCCAGAGAATGAGCCCTCACCAGAAACCAAATCAGCCAGCACCTTGATCTTGGAATTCCCAGTCTCCAGAACCGTAGGAAATAAATTCTTGTTTAACTGACCCATTTATGGTGTTTTGTTATGGCAGCCAGAGCAGACTAACACAATAGAATTCTTAGAATCATACCAATTAAGAAACACTGACCCAATCCAGCCTTCTCATCACAGACCAGGGAACTAAAGCACAGCAAGGTTAAAAATCACATCCTGTATCCCTACACCTAGCTAATGGGCCAGTCACGGTTAAATCCAGTTTCTCTGACTTTTGGACCAGTCCCCATTTCATCATCTCTAAGATAACAAATAGGCTTCATCTGCATGGCAACTGCAGCTGATTGTGATGGCTGCAAGAGGACTGTGTCAGGAAGGACTCTGAGGACGCCTGCAGGCTCAGCTGACATGGTTCCACGCTGGCAGGGAGAGCCCATAAGAAGCACCATGGCCCTGGTGGGAAACCAGGGCTTAGGACCCAGGTTGAGTAACATGACAGGAATGTTGAGAACAGCACAACTACAGGCATGGTCCACAGCCGGCAGCATCCCATCATCTGGGAGCCTGTTAGAAATGTAATTCTTGGGTACTGCCTGGACCTTCTGAACCAGAATCTCTGCAGGCAGGGCCGGGGGTCTGTCCTGGGGCTCAGCACCTACCGTCTGAGAAGTGCTACACTAGGAAGTAAGAACTAGGTCTGTGCCTGTGGCAGCCACGACAGAGAGGAGGTGAGGGCCTAGTGGCACTTGGGCAACTGCGCCAGCTCAGTCCTGCCTCTGCGGGCTAGAGCTGCGGCCGTCAGAGTGTCCCCGGCTACAAGTGGATCACAGAGGTGCTCAGAGCCTGCCGAGGCTCTCGGGCTCCTCCCAGTCGTCCTCTCTCATGACCGGGGACGTGCCAGGCCGGGCATTAGTAGTTCGCGCTTGAGCAGGCGCTGAGCCCCTTCCCACCACGTGGCAGCTCCGTGCAGGGGCTGCAGCTCCCGACAGTCCCCTCTTCTGTGAAGGGCGTGTTCAGAAGCCTGAGTGACTCGGAGCCCGTGAGCACGGGGCTGCTTGCATCGTTTCGGTGCAAACATGGCTCGCAGCCCAGGACTGACGTATTCATTTTTATGCCGTGNGCGGCTCCCGACAGTCCCCTCTTCTGTGAAGGGCGTGTTCAGAAGCCTGAGTGACTCGGAGCCCGTGAGCACGGGGCTGCTTGCATCGTTTCGGTGCAAACATGGCTCGCAGCCCAGGACTGACGTATTCATTTTTATGCCGTGTGTTTCTATTGCACGTGGGAATGGCCAGGCCCTGTGCCCCTTCCAGCCACTCTCCCTTCGCCCCGCCGCCTGTCCTCTGGGGGACGCAGGCATGTGACATCGGCCCGTCTCCAGCAGCGTGGCTGCCTCGCGTGTCCCCAGCCTTCTCCCTGCGGCCGTGGTCCGTGCTCCTGCAAAGGCACAGGCAGAAGCAAGACCACCCCGCCTTCATCCAGCAGCCACCAAGCCTGGACGCTGAGAGTGCAGCAGGTGTCTGCTCCGTGTCACCCTAGGAAGAAGAAAACCAGCCCTGGACCTGGAAGAATCGGTGTCCTATTGCAGGTCCCCAGAGCGAGCCCGTGAGCACGGGGCTGCTTGCATCGTTTCGGTGCAAACATGGCTCGCAGCCCAGGACTGACGTATTCATTTTTATGCCGTGCGTTTCTATTGCACGTGGGAATGGCCAGGCCCTGTGCCCCTTCCAGCCACTCTCCCTTCGCCCCGCCGCCTGTCCTCTGGGGGATGCAGGCATGTGACATCGGCCCGTCTCCAGCAGCGTGGCTGCCTCGCGTGTCCCCAGCCTTCTCCCTGCGGCCGTGGTCCGTGCTCCTGCAAAGGCACAGGCAGAAGCAAGACCACCCCGCCTTCATCCAGCAGCCACCAAGCCTGGACGCTGAGAGTGCAGCAGGTGTCTGCTCCGTGTCACCCTAGGAAGAAGAAAACCAGCCCTGGACCTGGAAGAATCGGTGTCCTATTGCAGGTCCCCAGAGCCAAGCTGTCCCCTTCCCACTCCTGCTCCCATCTGCAAAACCAGCCTGTTCCGCGTATGGGATGGGAAATGTGTCCTGGCAAAACACAAACAGTAAATATTTAGAGGGGAAAAGCACACACAAGGAAACGAAATGCCCTGCGTTCGTCCCCGTGGTCTCCCGCCAGGCACCTGCAGCCCCTGCGGCCACTTGGTGTGAGCCCAGTGGGTAACACCCTCCGCGGCTGTGGAAACACCAGCCCATTCGGCCTGGCCTTTCTCTCCCCGCATGTGTTGTGCACTTGCGAGTTCCTCACATCCCCGGCCGATGACCCGTGTCAGTGTGTTCATGGGGTTCGGGTTTCTGGCGGGCTCCCCATCTCCGTGCTCACAAGGACAGCAGACACAGAGCCTGATGACACAGAAGAGCTTGCTTTCTGATGCTTCAATGACCAATATTAAAGGGGGGATTGCGTGTGCTAGACACACACGCGTGCGCACGCACACGCGCGTGCACACACACACACACACACACACACACACACCAGGCATGCTCCTGTGATGCTGCCCCTTCAACCCATGTCCTGAAAGCTGGGCACCCCGCAGGGCGGGAGACTGGGCAGCACTTGGGGGCAGCTTCAAAGGCAGGAGAGAGGGTGGACCGCGGCCTTCTGAGATGGAACTGGACCCCCAAGTTTTCGTGTTGAGGACTATTGTGATAAATTGTCCTAAGAAATGAAATTAAACTATTCTACACAAGTCTGACCCTTTCTTGTCCCGGTTCTGGGGGTGGCAGCGCAGCACTGATGCAATGATTCAAGAGGACAAGCAGCACAGGACAAGCTTCCCGACCACAGCAGTCCGGGGTGGCAGCTCTGGGGCTATGACCTGCGAGCCCAAACCGGGCTTCTGAGACTTCTGTCCACAGCCCTTCCCACCGTCCCTCATTTTCTGCCCAGTGTCATTCCTAGAGACATGGTAGGACAAGCAGCACAGGACAAGCTTCCCGACCACAGCAGTCCGGGGTGGCAGCTCTGGGGCTGTGACCTGCGAGCCCAAACCGGGCTTCTGAGACTTCTGTCCACAGCCCTTCCCACCGTCCCTCATTTTCTGCCCAGTGTCATTCCTAGAGACATGGCCGTATGGAGAAAATCCCTTTCTTATTCCTCACTCAGTTGTACCCAGTTCAGACTGGGGCTCTGCTTGATTCGGGCCCTGCAGCACGTCTGGTTGGTTGTGGGACATTACTTAGCTGAAGTCACAGGCGCCTCTAGGCTGTGGATATCTGGGTGGGCGCAGGGGCCAGAAGATGTGTCCTCATCTTTGAAGAGAGGGGAAGACATAATATAAAGTCATCACGTTTATTTTTGCAGCTTCTAGCCTGGGTTCACAGAGAGGCTGTCGCCATCCTGGGTTGGCAGTTTCCTGGTTTAGAAATATATGAACGACACTCTCTATCATAATAAAGCATGCCTCGAAGCTGCATGGTGTCTGGAGAAAAGGACTTTAGGGACCTTAAGAGATCATTGTGCCCACCACCCCCACCCACTCCACTCTCACCTCGGGTCCTCTGAGGGCCAACTTTCAGCTTAGACTTTCACAGGACCTCTGATTTGATAAGACATCTTAATGCATCACAATATTTCTAGAATATTGACACAAATAACTGCTGTTTATGGGACAGAAGTGATTGTTCACAACTGGACCGTTCTGCCTTGGGTAGACAACAGGAGAGGCACCAGGAGGTCATGAGCCAACACCACACACACGGCTACATAGGAATGGGACAATGTGCCACAAAACAAAGTGAGCTCCAGATGGGCATAAGAGACACACAAAGGAAAACAGAAGAAGCACCCCAGGTCTGCGGGGGAAGCTCCGATTCCATCAAAGATAGGAAGGAGCCACGTCCCTGATGTCACAAAGGGTCAAGCAGTCCTAATTGTGATACTTACGTAGAAATGAAGCCCTAATGAAGTTCGTTTTAGAAATACTAACATCATTTTAAGGCTGTCGGTTTTCCTCATAGTACAGTTTTGACCATAACTCGTAGGTCTGGATATGAAGGAATTTTCTTCTCCTTAATTTCTAGGTAATTTATCATTTCACACTTGCCTTTTTTCATTTTAA
Organism: Galeopterus variegatus; assembly: GCF_000696425.1. Classification (NCBI taxonomy): domain Eukaryota; kingdom Metazoa; phylum Chordata; class Mammalia; order Dermoptera; family Cynocephalidae; genus Galeopterus; species Galeopterus variegatus. Next base: position 103,235 of record NW_007728234.1, read on the forward strand.
TAGGTACCACCAGATAGATCATTTCCCCGTGTGTTTGCCGTTTCAGAACCCACCGGCATCAGGTGACACATCAGTCTTCCCACACCTTTACTGGCACTGAATGTTATCAGTGTTATTAGTTTTTGCCAACCTGATTGGCAAACCATTAGATTTCTTTATTCTTATAATTAACATTCTCCCAACCACAGTGATGTTGGGCATATGTTCAAATGTTTAATATTTGTTTTCATTTCAACTTTGTTACCCTTTTAATTTTTACTTAATTATTTGTAAGAAGCTGTCGATATTAGAGATATTAATTCTCTATCATAGGTGTTTCGAATATTTTCTCTAGTCCCATCATCTCTGTCTTTTGCCATGTGAAAGTATCTAATTTTTTATGCAGTCAGATATGTCAGACTTTCCTCTAAAGGTTTTGGTTTTCTGTCTTGTTTAAAAAGGCCTCCCCCTCAGAGCTTAAAAAACATTACCCTAAATTCCCAATTACAATTTCTTTAAGTTAGATATTAATTTATGAAGTATTACACGTTTATGATATTGTCTTTTCTCTATAGCAGGGTCAGCAAGCTATGGCCCATGGAACAACTCTAGCCCAGTGCCAGTTTTTATAAATAAAGTTTTATTGGGACACAGCACACTCATGTGTCTACATACAGTCCACGGCTCCTTTGGCACTACAGTGGCAGAGTTTAGTAGTTGCCACAGAGACCTGATGGCCTGCATCACCTAATATATTTATTATCTAGCTCTTCACAGAAAATGTCTGGCAACCTTTGCTATGTAAAATCTTTAAATGTCTCTCCATTTCTTCAGATCCTATTTTATTTCCTTCAATAATGTTTTATAACTTTTCTCACCTTTAAAACAGTGATAATAATAGTATCTGTCTTGTTGTGAAGATTAATTAGGATAATTAACATAAAATGCTTAGCACCGTGCCTGGCTCATGAAAAGCTCTCAGAAAATAACGTCCATTGTTCTACACCAGGACAAAGAGCTGCAGTCCATGGAAAGACATGATTCTTGCTGTGCTGAATGTCCTGCTCCCTGCAGATTTTCTTTCTTTGTGAGTCATCCCCTGGCTTATTAGAATTACTTTGCCTGATTGTAAATTTAATACACATTTATTCTAGAGAGTTTGGAAAAGGAATAAAAGTAGGAAAATTATAATTAAAATTTCCCCTGATCCCCTTCCCTGAGAAACCAGTGTTGCTATGCTGATGTGTATCTGATGTAGTTTTCTTCCTGTAAGCACAGAAATACACACACATATCAGGTGTTAACAATTCCATGATTTTCAGGTACAAGAGACATCACATTTAATCTTCTAAATCAAATCTAAATCTGACTGAGCCTGGTGAGAAGGCAGTGCTGGTCATTTTGGGGTTCCATTCTATGCCTTGTATTGGGTCAGGTAAGAACCTTGGGCTATTGTGCTTCAGGGGAAAGGGACAGACATGGTCCCTGCTGCAGGTGGTCACTGCTGTTACTATGGCACTGCCAGCTAAACGCACTGCTGCCACTGGACAGCAGTCCTGTCCATCTGTACACACCGCTGCCCCAGGTGGCACAAGGATCCCCCTCACAGTGACCCTCTCTGCTAACCCTTAACTAAGCCCCCAAGACCTTTGCTGCTGTACCAAAGCCACAGGTTAGAGGCCTATCCCCGCAGACACACAGGCAGCCACCTACCTGGGGTCCTGCCTGCTCTCCACCCGTCTGGCAGCAAGGCTTGCATTCTCTCCTGCAGTCTTGGAGTATCTGCCAACCCACTGTCCCCCATCCGGCACCCTGTCTCTCTCTCATCCTAGAAGCACAAAAGTTCCTTCTAACATTTTTATCATAAGACTGAGCCCTCCTAAACAGAGATCCACGTGGTCCCTGAAATTTTTTTTAAGGCTGTTAAATTTTAATTCCCCCTCAGTAGGGGAGCTCCATCTCGAGAGGAAGAACGAAAATATTTGCATTTTTCCCTGAAATGTTTACACGAACAAAGTAAAATTTAAAAGCACTAGTTGATTTTCAATCTGAGATGATGCTCTAACACTGTTTTTCAACCTACTGTTATTTAATATATATAGTGTACACACACTTCCATATCCTTACATAACCTTTAAATTATTCTACTAGAGATATACATATACACACATACATGTGTGTGCACATATTAATGTCCAAAAATATAATTGTTTCCACTCAATCATAGGAATGCTCCAACATTTGGGCTCAACTTTGGATTTTTGCCCAAATCTACTATGCAGCTTTGGCCTCAGATTTTGAGGCCAGAGAACTGAATGCTGACTCTGACATCATTTCTGGAATCCCCACACTTGGGCAGGACTGATAATTGTGAGATCCCATAGATTCTCATCAGATCTAATCAGAATAGCAATGGTAATAAGAAGAAGGCAAGAGCTGTCATTTAAATTGGTTATTAATATCTGATTATTTACTTTCAGGTCCAGGAAACTATTCTAAATATAACATGGAGTAAATCTTATGTGTTTTATATCTTAATTTCTATCAGCCAGTTGATATATAAATAAATAATTGCCATTTCAAGAGTAAAATGCAGAAATAAATTACATAGATTGTGAAAACTATTCATTTCAGATGCAAAAACAGTTAACAACTTCCCAATCATTAAATAGGGAAATAGATGGTTAATACAAATATTAAGAGAGGATAAGTAACGAAGGAAGTTAACTAAGCAGCTTAAGGAGGGACATTGTTTTCTTTTAGAGCCAATAATCGTTTACAAAAATTTCAATAAAACAGGAGAAAATAATAACCATTAGATTATACTATAATTCTAATATTTATAGAATTGTTTGGAGTGGAAGCATCGATAATACGAAACAAAACAAACTTTAAGAACTATCTTTAATTTTTGGTTATTTCATTCCACGTAGGCCTTTTCACATAGGTCTTTCAAAGAAAAATCACCTAGGAATTGTTACTTATGAGGGTGGATTTTAAGCAGAAGGTCGTCTTTGTCACCTCAACATTTCATAAGGAGAAAATAAATCCAAAATAATGCATAAAAATATGCCTGAAAAATTATGATTGATCTAGATATAATAAAGAGTACAGAATGACTGACAAAGAGAAGAAACTGCTGTAGACAAACGAGGCACGCGAAGCACACGGTCTCACTAGCCAAGTTTCAAAACAACAGAATTTCCATGCCAGTTCCTTGGAGTATCAGATCTGTGGAGACTAAAAATGTGAACAAAAAGTGTCTCAGAATGTGGCTCTTCTGAAAGCTGTTTTCAGTAAATGAGACAAAGGGCTTTTGTGATATATTCAAGGGATTAGGTACAAAGTTCCTTCCAGAAAACGTGTTGTTGAAGAGTTTTCTTCCCACACTGTCTGCTGCTGTGTGCACAAGCTAAGTGGTGTTATTAAATGTGCCACTTCTGTGTTCTTCCAAAGGGATTAGGTACAAAGTTCCTTCCAGAAAACGTGTTGTTGAAGAGTTTTCTTCCCACACTGTCTGCTGCTGTGTGCACAAGCTAAGTGGTGTTATTAAATGTGCCACTTCTGTGTTCTTCCAACCATGTGACAGTGCGGGGACTAATGACGAAGCTGGGCGTGTCTCGTCTTTACTCTGTTGTCATGAGGCTGCAGTGGTTTAGGACCCCACGCACCCACGGCTGCTGACACTCTTCAGCCGGGTGTTGAGAAAGCGACCACAGCACAGAACCGCTGCGGTGACCCCAGCACCTGGGCCCTTCCATCACTCATTTTCATCCAGAGAAAAACTACATGACTTGGAAGAGCTTTTGGAACTTCCCTGTCCTGTAATTTTACAAAATGTTCCAACAAACTGGAACAGCAGCTATTTATTGCGTGTTCAAAGACTGCCTGAAGAACACAGAGCCTGAAAACCACGCCAAGCAGGAGCGACTGATTTCGTGTGGCGTACTGCATGGCGTCCTGATGACCGAAGGTGGCTTGAGAGAAAGTAGCTCATCTGCCGGAAGGTGCTGAAGAAGTGACCTGCTCCATCGCTTTGGGAGGGCCGGAGTTTCATTCTTCATCCTGCTGGGAAGGTACTGGGACTGGCCGAGAAAGTAGCTCATCTGCCGGAAGGTGCTGAAGAAGTGACCTGCTCCATCGCTTTGGGAGGTCCGGAGTTTCATTCTTCATCCTGCTGGGAAGGTGCTGGGACTGGCGCGGATGCAAGGAACGCTGAGGTGCAGAGGACATTCAGAGATATGGTGTGACCTCAAAAGCCGGTTCCAGGACGTCATTGCTACTTTTTTAGATGGAATGCATAAGGACAAATTCTTTCTCAAGTGCATGCAAAAATATTAGAAATAAAGATGACCCAGTGAAGGCAACTATCTGAGGTCTCTTCAAGCAGCGCATAAAGCTTCTGTTTTGGGGACTGCCTCAGTCCTATCGACCAGATCTGCAAGGCCAGCAGGTAAAGGGGGAGAACACTTGACTTCAGTCAGTTGCTACGGCCTCCCCTTAACCCCAGGAGACATCCCCAGTACATGCCTGAAACCACAGACAGTACTGAACCCTACATTCACTAGTTTTTTCTATACGTACGTGCCTATGATAAAGTTTAATTTGTAAGTTAGGCACAGTAAGGGAGTAACAACAATAACTAAAAATAAAATAGAACAACTACAATAATATACTGCCACAAAAGTTATGTGAATGTGGTCTCTCTCTCAAAATATCTGATCGTATTATTCTCACCTATGTTCGGACTGAGGTTGACAGCGGGTAACTGAGACCACAGAAAGAGAAACCATGGATAAGGGGGGACGATCGTATTTCTGTTTAGAGCAGGGCTTCTCAACTACTGTTAACACTGTTGACATTTTGGACTAGAGGTTTTTGTTGTGAGAGGCTGACTGTGCTGTGCGTGACGATGTGTAGCAGCATCCCTGACCCCTACCCCATAGATGTCACAACACTCCCCCAACCTCCAGACGTCGTCTGATGTCCCTGGGGGGCAAAATCATCCCCAAGAGCCACTAGCTTAGAGGAAGAAAAGCTTGATCACATGGTGCAGGCATTTCTTACATGACAGCCCACTGCAGCGGTGCTCCCGCCGACCCCCGCCAGGCGCCAGCATCTCCTGCAGGATCCAGTGCTGACATGCGGTGTCCCCCGCTGCCTGCAGTGTAGAATGGGCTACTGTTCCACCTGGAATGTGAAAACAGTCACCACAGGACACTCTGCCAGTTGACGGAGCTGAGATGTCATTGTTACCGCACTATAGTATTAAGCTTTAAAAATTTAACTAAAGTTCTTAAATGAAAATTTAAATGTTAATTAAATTTTTAAATAAAATTTCGTATGTATTTATATAACTCAGAAGTTCTAAGATGGCGATATTTGGCTTTGGTGGATATCAGTTGATAAACGTATGCATTCAACATTGGGTCAAACTGCATATTTGGAGCACAAGTCTGAGGAGAAGATTCCCAGAGCGGGGCAAGAGCCACTGGGCACCTTGGTAGGGTGCCCAGTAGTGTCTGCTGGACAAATGATTCAGTTAGCCAGTCTGATACTGTTGAGCTTTCAGGTTGTTTGCAACATTTTGGTCTTCTATAGCACTTTGCAACAAACTTCCTTAATGAGAAATCAGTAAGGTCCTATTTAATTATCCCCTTCAAAAAAGTCTTGAAAAGTAGAACTGTAGCGTCAAAAGGCTGAACATTTTTATGTTTTTTTATGCCTATCGCTGTGTCCTCCAGAAAGTCCTAGTTTTACCATCAGTGTTTTCCCCCACATCTTGCCAGACCTTGGGTACTGCCATATTTTTAAAGATCTTACTAATACGATAGGGGAACTGTATCTTCTTTTTATGATTTCACATTTCTTTGGTTTAAGAATAAACAACAAAATTGCTTAGTGTCAAAACGATTGCTGATGGGTTTGTTTAGCTGAGCCCCTGGTGAAGTAGGTGCGCTGCAGTTAGGGCCCAACGTGTGACGTGAACACAGCCTACACTCTCAAGTCACACTCAGCATGGTGAGGTGCTCACGCCACGGGGGCTGTGGGAACCGAGGGCCATCAGGGAACAGCAGATGCTCGTCCCCCAAATACAGGCTCGCTGAGTGGAAGATGAATAAACTCAGGAGACTTTCAACTTGCCTTGTTTGGACAAGACGTTTAAACAAGCTGGAACTACCCACGTTTTTAAATCTGTCTTCCCCACCCTCCGCCTCCTTGCCAAGCATGCATAGTTGAGTTTGCAAAACTGGAATGCACATATGATGGAACTGCTCCATGATACTGAGCTGTTGCTATGTCTCGCTGATATCCTGTCGTCCCATTTATTCTTTGAAACAATATAAATAAATAAATAAATAATAAGTTGAACTGTTAAAAGGAGAGAGAACTGTGATTACTAGAGACACAAGAAAGAGGAGGGGGGATGGTGAGAGGCTGGTTAATGGACACAAAATTTCAGCTAGATAGAAAAAACCAGTTCTTCTGGTGTACAGTTGACCCAAGGGTCTGTAATTCACAGTGATTTACTTCATGTTACCAAATGACTAGAAGAGATCAGATGTTCACATCACAAAGAAATGGTTATGTTTTGCAATGGCGAATGTGCTAATTACCCTGATTAGACCATCATATGGTATACATGTGTTGAAATATACCTGTGTACCCCATAAATAGGTACAGCCAATATGTTTCAATAAAAAATTAATTTTTTAAAAAAGATGGAAACCATCTTACCAGGTAGGCAATATCTCTATATACACATAAGGGACTTACGGTTTGAAAAATGGGCCCGAGGTCTGAGGCTAGTGAGTGGCAGAGCTGGAATTTACATCCAGTTCTGCATGGTCCAAAATTTCCTATTCCAAATGGCATACCAGTATCACGCCTCAAGTGCCCATGCCTCCTCTCATCACTGCCATCACATGCCACCCCCAGCCAGAATGTGAAGCCATGGTTCCCTCCAGCATGGGTTCTAAGCAAGCTGCAGAAACTACTTAATTTATTTTGAGGACTGTCATAGAACATCTGGCTTTTCCTCCACCCTGCACCCCCCAGTTTTATGGCAGGGAAGAACGGGTGGGAGAATAGGGAATAAAAAGAGAATTAGGGCTGGCCCGGTGGCGCACTCGGTAGAGTGCAGCGGCGCTCCCGCCAAGGTTTCGGATCCCATATAGAGACTGGTCCGCTCACTGGCTGAGCGAGGTGCGGGCGCAACACCGAGGGTTGCGATCCCGTTACCGGTCACGAAAAAAGACAAAAAGGAAAAAAAAAAAGAGAGAGAATTAGATTTCCTAGTCCAAGCAATTACAGCATATTTCCCAAGAGTCACTTACTCTCTCCAACTCCCCTTTGGTTTTCAGCTTCGTGACTCAGGCTCCCAGACACTGCTGGGAGAAGTGTCACCGTGGTGTAGTGTAGGCAGCGCCTAGTCCCAGCTGTGTGTTCCCGTTCCCACCTGGAAGCATTTGAAGGCAGGAAGTCATTTGCTTCTTCCCCAGCAGGACTCTTCCTGGTGCAGGGACAGATGTGGCCTCCTGGGTCACTGTCCCTCTGATGCCGGTCCTCCGTGGTCATTTTTGTCCAGCCCTCACTGGGCCTTTGCGACTAGAGTCTCTATTACTGAGTGACCCTGGTATTCGGATGGAAACACAGACTGCTCCACCTGCTCTGCACCCCCGTTCCCAGTCTCCCGGGGGTTAGAAAGTGAGCAGGTCTCGTGCGATCTCCACTGAATACTGAACAGAGACAGGAGCTTATGTTGCTGTACTAATTCCTGAATTAGTCAGACGGGGAAGGACAACCAGCACCTGGTGACTTGCATTCTAATTCCAGAAAAGTCACTTTTAGTCAGGTGACTCTGG
>NW_007728234.1:111116-163669 GCF_000696425.1 Galeopterus variegatus
TACTCACCTGTCCTGGGAAAGAATTTGCACTTATTAATCACAGACTGAGCTACTGGCCACCCCAGTGTTCATGAGGCACCGAGTCTGCCCGGGACGTTCCTCAACAGCCTGCAGCAGACGGTGCCGCCCAAGGCCTCGCCAGGACCCTGGTGACCAGCCGCCTGCGGAATCCACGGCTGCACAGTTCAGTCAGCGCTCAGCTGGCACGTTCTGTGCCTCCTCCCCCCCTCCAGGAAAACAGATGGTGAGAGCTGCTATTTTTGGAGAAAACCCTTAAGGGAAAACAAACTTTTCATCTTTTTTTTTAAAAGTTCCAGTAAACCCTTCTTAGTGGTTTCTGAGGAAATCTCTTTGGAGCTTCATTTTGCATTTCCCATCAGAGTCATCACTTCTGTTACTGGAGAAAGTGCCACTGATGGGGGAGGAGGCGCCTCGAGTGCGGGTGCAAACCCAGCCCGCAGTACCCACTGGTCGCTGCAGGCGCCGCTCAGGAACAGCCCAGCCTCGTTCCAGCCTGGCCCGGCAGTGCCTTGAAGAAATGTCGGCCCTAGAAAGGATGGTGTTGAGGCTCCCGCCCCCCTCGGTGCCCCGAATGCTAAAAGGGCCTGCGTGTGTCTGGGCTGGGCAGAGGGTGCAGGGGAGGCGGGAGAAGCAAGCGCTGGCTCCCTGGGCCCTGCTTCCTTTGCTTCTAAGAACAAAGACGGGAGGCGAGTGCCAGCACCCAGCTAGGCAGCCACGGCCAGTCCCAAGTTAGTGCAAGTGCCACTTGTGCCGAAACCGAACAGCCAGCTCCCTTTCGTCCTGGCCATGTGGGTCACGTCACATAGGAAGGCCCTGTTTCTCTTTTCATCTGCAGTGTCTGGTGCAGGATTTTATGTTTCTCAAGAAGTGGGTGGAAGTTTAAATAACACTATTTTCTTCTCCCCGTCCCTAGATGCTTGTCGAACCAGTCCCACTGACAGAGGACATACTTTCTTGCACTTTTCTACAAGCCAAGGCTTTTCGTCATGCATCCAGGTGCACGCACCTCTGAGAAACAGCCCAAGTTGTCATCCGTCAGTAACTGCCCAGTGGGGAGCTCGGCCCCGTTCTCTCCCAAACCCCCACCCCTTCAGCAATGCAGCCCTTTCCTGCGGGAGGAGCCGGGGTGAGCACGTGGGGAGCACACTGTGGGCTGCAGGCTGCAGGAACTGCGGACAAACGACCACAGCCAGGGCTTAGCAACACGTCTCGTGCCTGCGGAGTGAGTACTCAGTCATCGCCATAACACATTAAACATCTCGGCCTTTAACATAGTTCCCCCCAAAATAAAAATGGTGCTTCTTCTGTAAATGAAAAAAGAGCCAAAAGTCCAAGAGGGGAAAGCATGCACACAATGTGTATTCTCGATGGGGCTTTTGAAAAAGCCCAGGCATCTCTTCTGCCTTCAGGTAACACCAGGATGTCATCGGCTCCTCTGTCTCCTTGGCCAGGGAACATCGGTGGACCAAATTCACAGCCCTCATACCCTCCGCAGGACCTCGGTGGGAACAGGACAGGCACCCCAGCAGGCACAGGCCTCAGCAGAGCTCGCAGCTGCGTGCAGAGCAGGCTGAGTTCCTGCACCCAGCCTTCGGTGGGGTTCTCTGTGCTGTGCCTACTCGCACAGCGGGGTAGGGCAGCACTGACAGATTTGAGGTCGACCCTAAGGAAGGCTTTGCAATGCTGCCTGCCAGATATGGCCCCATTGCTGCATTTCAGAGAATTCCTAAAGCTGCTCGACTAGTCTCTAGTGACCACCACAGTTGGGGCTTCTTTGGAGTTTGCTGGCTCAGGAATCAGAGTCCATCTGACTTTCTCTTTGCCTGCTATCTGTCGCATGTGACCAGTCTAACATTTAGCACAGTTCTGCTATACAAAGGGTGTTCAAGGGGGCTGGCCTGGTGGTGCACTGCTGTAGTGCACCGCTTGGGAAGTGCGGCGGCGCTCCCGCCGAGGGTTCGGATCCCACATACAGACCAGTTCCCGCTCACTGGCTGAGCGAGGCGCGGGAGCAACACCGAGGGCTGCGATCCCGTTGCCGGTCCCGGTCCGGTATGGGGGTGACACTGAGGGTTGCGATCCTTTGCCGGACACGGAAAAAGACAAAAAAAAAAAAAAAAAAAAAAAGGGTGTTCAAGAAATGTTTGAAGCCGGATGAATGGCCTTGATGACCCACCACTCTCAGAGGACGAGCCTCTGTTGACACCTTTGTTTCAGAGGGTTGCATGCAGGGGCAGCTTTCTGAGAGGCAGCCTGGTTTTCGTGAAAGCCCACAAATCACAACAGAAGAGGTGTTCACTCCACGTACTTCACACAAGCCAGACCATCCACACAAGCAGCAGGGGGAGAAATCAAAGCAACAGGTCAGGAGCAATTTAAATTCATGCCACCCTGGCGAGTCTTCTTCAGATGGAGTTAGAAGAGAAATAAATGTCTGTAGGGCAAGAGGTCCTGCAGAGCACACACTGGCCCTGGAGGTGATCCGGCCACCACTGCACGAGATCCTACCCCACCGCCCCTCATGACATCTGCCTCGAGAGCCTTCAGCACAAATGTGGCGGGTACTCATAGTGGTTTCCTCTAGAAAAGAAAAATTCAGCTCAGATACATGACGACTAACCCAGGAAGGTGGTTGCTGGTGGTAGTGGGCCATTTTCTCCTCCGCTTAGAGCAACTTCTCTAATGATCAAATTGCTGATAGAAATCCCTTCAATAAATGTGGCTTTTGAGACAAGGCTGATGCTGGGGAGGCAAGCACAGATACAGGACAGGAGGAGTTCCGGTCAGGATGACAGAATAGACGGTCCCCAGTGTCACTCTCTCCCGGAAATCAACCAATTTACAACTATGTAAAAAAGCAACAACAGCCAAGCTGTGGCCGCTAGAGCTCAGGGTAAGAGGAAGAGAGACCTATGGAGTGCATGAAGGCAGGAGAAGCCACGATGAGAGAAAGAAAAAAAACGCTCTGACCATTTCATGCCACAGCTGCTTTAAGGCTGGAGCTGCTGAGCACACAGAGCAAGAGCCAGCAAAAGCTGCAGCTGTGCCCTTTTGATGGAGTTTCTTGGAGGTGGCAGGGGAGAAGAGGGCCTTGGTGGCCCCCAGGAAGTACCTATAAAGTCAACCATTATAACCTGAGCTGCACAAAAAGCCTTCCCTAGGGAAGCAGCAGCAAGGCAGCCATTTAGCTCAACCACAGAGCTCAAGTACTGGTCCCAACAGGAAGTTCCCCCACTTGAGAAGTAAGCAATGGACAAAAAAATTAGTTCTTCCCCAGGCACACTGCCAGCACCTCAGGTCCACCTGGGGACCTGAGGCATGAAGCCAGGGACCGCCCCCCCCCCACAATCAGGCATACCACAAGTGCCAAGGAGCATGCCAAAAACATCACCTCCATATGGGTGGCCCACCACAGCCACCACAATAACCACAGCTGCCATGAAAGCAGCTAGATGCCACAGCTACCACACCAAGGTCTGCCAGACACTGAAGTGCATTGACACAAGGAGAATCACCAGCAGAGACCAAAGAAAAGAAGAGATGTCTCTCTCCACAAAGCCCATTCCAGAGTGACGGAAGCAGCAGCTGCTCTATGATAATATTGGGGGACCTGAACACACCTCTCAGCATTGGACAGATCATCTAGGCAACAAATCCACAGAGTAACCATTATTCTTTCAGAAGGAGAGAAATCTGGGTAACTAGAGGGGGGAGGGGGAGGGAGAGGGGGATGGGGAGAGATTGGACAAGGGGCATAAAGAATAAGTACAATTTGTAACAATATATATGCTAGTAATATCAATTTGATCAACATATCTCAACATTGAACCCAAAAAATATGTATAATCAATTTTGATTCAATAAAAATAAAAATAAAAAAACAGATACAGGACAGGTGCCCATCAGCCCTCTGGGCACCCTGCTCACTGCAGCCTCACGGTAAGCCACGCTGAACTCCGGCTCATAGCCACCAGCATATGCAAGACGGGGGCACCTGACACCACTGTGAGTGGAGAAGCAGCAGTTCTGTCCTCCCCGTGGGAACCAACCCTTATTTTCATGGCACATTCAAGGCTTTAAGTGCTAAATATGTTGATGTACTTCTTGAGAAAAAGTGGCTATTCCGGTAATTATCGCTCAATGCACGGTCAGGTCTCGCCCTAACCTTCCCTCCTCCTGTTGCTAGGATTGGCAGGTGCAGTGGTTCCCACTCACCAGTCACCAAAGTGGGTCTGGATTTGGGTCTCTTCGTGTCATCTGGTATAGAAATCTCCCAGAAAAACACAACTGGGCCAACAACAGTGTTGTAAAGACCACTGCCGAGGCACGGGCAAGCACGTCCGGATGTGAGATTCTTCATCAGGGGGAGCCGGAGAAGGGTAGGGCCACGGGCGGTTTCCATCCCTAGAGCTCAGACATGCCTCAGAGCAGAGGCGGGCACATGCTGCGATGTCCAGGACAAAGGGAAACAGGAAGAGGGGAGGAAAGGGAGAGATGGGGCAGGGCGAGGAGGAAGGAAGGAAGGGAGAGAGAAAGGAGGAGAGAGAAAGGCTGGTTCACCCAAGGGTAGAATCAGCGTTGCTGCTGGCTCAGGAAGATGCCTCGGGCACACAGAATAAGCTGGAAAGGTCCAGGCCAGGGGAAGGGGGGACCTCACATCTAGGAGATATCCATGAGGGGCCAAGGAGACACTGGCAGGTCACGCAGGACAATGTGCAGCCATGAATTCATTCCCAGGAGCCTGCTCTGTGCCGGGCCCAGGTCTAGGTGCCGGGGACACATCAGGGAACACAACATGGGGTCCCTCCCTCATCAAGCTTGCATCCTGGGGTGCTCCAACAGTAGGAGAAAGATATAAAAGTGGCGTATCAGCCCAGGTGCTGAGAGTGCTGTGAAGAAGCTACAGGAGGGCAGGGGAAGGGGTGGGGGGCAGAAGAGGTGGCACGTGGGTGACATCTGACGAAGGAGTCCCAGCACGGGGGCAGGGGAAGAGGCTCAGCTTCCAGCCTCACAGCTGGCGTTCACAAGGAAAACTCAAGGGCTGCCATGCAGCCTTCCAGGAGGGGTGAAGGAGACCCCAGCAGGCTCAGGGCTGGCAGCCTGCAGCTCAGGGAGCTTTGACATCAAAAGGGCTGGGACCCTTAACCTCCCCTGGTCTCGAAGCCATGGTCCTAAGCTGTTTAGGAGAATCCCCCTGAAGTGAGGGCACTAATCCCACCCATGAGGGCTCCACCCTCATGACCTAGTCACCTCCCAAAGGCCCACCTCCAATACCATTGCTTTGGGATTAGGGTTTCGACATATGGATTTGGGGGACACAGACATTCAGTTCATGCAGGGAACTCAAGCCCACCCCTGCCTGCATCCAGCCCACTCTAATTTCAGGCAGCTGCAATGGAAGCGTCGTTTTTCTTAAAGGTGCAATCCTGCCTTTGTTTCTAGCTTTGCCCCCTGAAACTTTGAGAATAAGTGAAAGCCCTCTTCCACGCGAATGTCCTCCCACATTTGAACAGGGCTGCTGTTCCTCTCTCAGACACGGCCACGAGGTAAGAAACACTGGCACATCGTTCACATCCCAGTGCACCCCTTCCTACCCTGAGACCAGAGTCACGACGCGTGATCTCTCGTGGCCTCCTCGCTGTGAACTCAAACGAGACCGTCTACAAACGAGACTTCACATCCCAGTGCACCCCTTCCTACCCTGAGACCAGAGTCACGACGCGTGATCTCTCGTGTCCTCCTCGCTGTGAACTCAAACGAGACCGTCTACAAACGAGACCGTCTACAAACGAGATCGTCTACGCAAGTGCCTGGCCCCGAGACCTGGACAAGGAGGAGCAAAGGAGATGGCAGCTCCCTTCCCCCGAGCCCGCCGAGCCCAAGCCGGCGCTGCTGGCTCCTTTAGCAACCCCTCTGTGACATGGTTGCAAGAGCTAGCAGGTCTGTGGTCTGTGGATACTCTGCTGTAACTCAGATGGGCTTGGCCCACACAGCCCTGAGTAGCAAGAAGTAAACAGGGGGCAGGTGCACACCCACTCGTGGGGCAGAGGCTGAGGCGCCAGGGCCAGCGGGTCAGCAGGACAGGCCGGGTCACCTGCAGGAATGCACAGCACACATCTCTGTCTCTCTCACACACGCCCCACGACAACATTTGCCCATTTCTAGCTTTCTGTCTCCTGTCTGTTTTCTGTGATCCCACGATGATGTGCAATAATTAAATCAACTTCATCTGCAGGTGACCATCAGGACCCCCAACTGTGACGGTCTGTTCTGACCTCAGCACTTTGCGTTTTCTCGTCATGTCGGTTCCGCTCTTCCCATCTTAGACCCATTCCGGCTGGAGAGACAAACATGAAGGAGGAGGCGAGGAACGCCACCTTCTCTTTCTCACATTGTCTGTACACAAGCTGCCCCTCCAATGATGCTTTCTCTCTTTTTCATCTTGTTCTTGCTAATGGAGTTTAAAAATACACCTTATTTGTGGCTTTCTGCCTTATGTAGTCTAAGTTCACACCTACACAGAATTGGGCAGATCCATTTCCAAGACAAGAATTAGGAGAAATCCCGGAAAACATTTAAGAAGTCAAAGAAGAAGATATACCAAAATAAATAAATAAATAGTCTCTGTTGCACACGATGGAGGCCAGAAGTGCCGAGCGGAGCTTTTGTGGACTTCCTGAGAACATGCAATGCTCTCGTTGTTTATTGTTTTTATTAATCCCTGTCCATTTCCTACAGTTACAAGCAGTAACAAATCTTAAAAGAAAACAAACTGGCACAAGGTTTATGCGATTTGGTTTGGAGGCAAGAGAAATGTTCTCTGTCCCTGGCTCTTCTGTGCAACCAGGAGGCAGGTGGGAGCTGTTTCTGGGGATTTGCCTTCAGGAAAGTCGCTTCCTCCTGACATGAAGTCATAGAAACTTCCCGGTGGAGTCTGTGGATGCTGAGCCTACGCTGGCTCGTGCAGAGCTGGGCTGCGCTCGTCTTTCCACCGGAGTCAAGGCTCACAGTTCACTGGAGTAGCATCAGCTGCACCCTCGCTGCCCAAAACCAGAATGAAGTCCCAGTGGGTGTTTTTCAATGAAAGCTGCAAACTTGTAACTGCCACTGTCGACCACCTGTCAGCGTTGGCTTAATCATCTGCTGCAAGTCCCGCCAGAATGAAGTCCCAGTGGGTGTTTTTCAATGAAAGCTGCAAACTTGTAACTGCCACTGTCAACCACCTGTCAGCGTTGGCTTAATCATCTGCTGCAAGTCCCGTCCTGATTGGGTAACAATCATAACAGCAGTAGCAATGATGCCAGCAACATTTACTGAGGATTTCGTACGTGCTAGCACTGTTTTATGGGCACTACATATGTGAACCTGTCATGCCTCACATGCTCACCACTTTACAGAGGTGGAAACTGAGGCTGGCAATCACACAGCTGGTAGCAGGGTAGCAGGCAGTGCTTGCAGGCGGTGATTCTGGAGCTTCTAGCCTGGTGAACACACAAACACTTCAATCCTGAGCCTCTTTCATGAACACAGACTTTAGGCTGGGTCTGCTGCTTTCCTGGTTGAGTAGAAGGGGAAGAGGAAGGATTCCTTTGCCCCTCCTCCTCTCGTCAGCCCCCCGGTACCCCAGGAGGTCCTGCTTTCCTTAGGCCCTCTGTGGACACAGCTGGAAACCCCCGGAGCAGACTCCAGCTGGCCTCCCGCTACGAGTAAATTTGCCAGCTTCAGAGTTTCTCTCCGACATGCTTTCAAAACTCCAAGGTTTCCTTCTGCTTCCAAGATAAATTTGAAATTTGGCAAATTTCAATTCCCTGGAATTCCCTGGAATTGGGAATTCCAGGTTTTCCAAGTCCTGTCCATACCCCACCTGCTCAGGCTTTCCCTCTGTATCTCATTGCATCCAGGTGGCCTGACCTCCCTGCCGTCCCCAAGCAGGCACAATCTTCTGAGCCATTTGGAGTGACTGCTGCTTTCTCCTGATGGCCTCAGGAACCAGGTCAAGCCGAGCTTGTCCACCATCTCCTCCGAGCTCCGGTCCTGCTTGTCCGGGAGGGTTTTTTTAGAGTTTTTTTGTCTAGGGGTGTTTTAGGGCTCCTCCCGCCCTGCCGCGGCATGCAGTGATTAGCACACAGGTTTCAGGCCAAAACAGAGACCGAGACAATGGCTTAAACAAGACACACATTTTCTCCTCTTGCAGGAATCGTCCGAGCGCATGCCCCCAGGCTGAGAGGCAGCCCCGCGGTGTGGGGCCCGGCTCTTCCTGCGTCGCTGCTCTGTCCTGCCTACTCTAGGCCCCGTCCTCACGGGGGACCACGGCTCACCCCCGCCGCATCTGAGGGCCACCAGCTGAAAGGGAAGCGAAGGGAAGGACACAACCTTTCCTTTGGAAGAACGCCGTCCTCCACTTCCAATCGCATCCCACTGGCAAGATGCGGACGGGCATTTAGAGAGCCAGCAGCGATCTCTCTCACATTCAGCTACTTCAAGGAGAAAAGGACGGGGCATTTCCTTTCATCTCTTAAACTCTGGGAAGAAAAGGACCCATCCTAGTCTCTGGACTCCCTCAGTGCCTCCCTACACACCCGGAATGTACTCAACACATATTAAAGAATAAATTTATGGGTATAGGGATTAATGAACAACAAAACAGATACATGAAATTTTTGGAAACAGAAGATAGTGTTGAATTTCTTTATATTGCTGCTGAATTTAAAGTTTCCAACTACTGCGCCCTAGATCTAAAAGGGTTTTTATAGAGAGTACCCACTTTTAGAAAAGTTACCCTAAGAGAACATAGGAATGGGTGAGACTTTTCCAAATACACACTCATGCGTGCGCACACACGGCTCCAACTTACTCAAATACTGCATTTGGGAAACTGCTTCATTTCTACTCTTCCTTCTTTCCTAAGACAGCTAAGACAAAATTAATAAAAGGTTTTTAAAGTGAACATAAAAGCATAAGGACAAAACTCCCTTCTCCGGTCCTGATTACAGCACTACTCTTCCTTCTTTCCTAAGACAGCTAAGACAAAATTAATAAAAGGTTTTTAAAGTGAACACAAAAGCATAAGGACAAAACTCCCTTCTCCAGTCCTGATTACAGCAATGACATCTCAGGTACTGCACTGAGTGCATTATCAAATGATGAAAACTTTCACGAAGTTTTGATCCAAGGGGTGTAACCATATTTAGGAGTATGCTTTAGTCTACCTCAAAAGAGAACTTTCAAGGAGAATTTATTTTCAAATGTGTATTAAAGAAACTATCTTATATCCTGTTCTTATGCAATACCTGGATTTATGTGCTGGTTAACTCATCTCTACACATATTAGAAATCACAAATACTACCAGAAGTTTTGAGAAGCTGTAAAGAGCTTTAGTTAAGGAACAGTAACCACATGTACTCTATTTGCCAGTTGCAAAATATTTATCAGTTCACATTTCCCCGGCCTCGAAGGAAGCCTGAGAAAGAGAAACACTGACAGTAATAATGAAAGCAGCATCTCTATCGTATGTGCTCTGGCCAGACAGTCAGCGCACAAACCGTTCCACACAGGTTGTTTCAATCCTTTAGCAGTTCTATAGATGAGGAAACCAAGGCTCAGAGAAGTGAAGTCATTGTTAAAAGTCATACAAAACTGGGTTCACATGGAGCCCATTTATTTCCAAAGACCTCTGCTTTGTCGAATACAGAGAAATCGAGTTAGTAGGTGTCACTACTCTGCACATACGTGCTCGGTGTGGAGGTCTACGCAGCTGTTCACAGGACGGCTTTGCACCAACATGAGCCACGTTTCTTTGTATTCGTATCTCATAGCACGACTTACAGGGGTTACAAAGGGTGTGCCCACAGGTCCCCGAGGATCAGCTCGCACAGAAAGATGCCCTGTTGACTGGGAGTCTTAGGAAACTCTCAGCACCAAGAAGGGCACTTGCTCATCTCCCAAGACTTCAGACAGGGTGGGGCAAGGCTGTATGAAGATGCTGTCTGGACTGATGGACTGAATGTCTGTGTCCCCCAAAACTCCAACGTGATGGAACTAGGAGGTGGGGCCTTTGGGAGGTGATTAGGTCATGAGGGTGGAGCCCTCATGCATGGGATGATGTCCTTATAAAAGGGACCCCAGAGAGTTTTCTGCCCCTTCCTCCATGTGAGGACGCAGTGAGAAGATGGCTGTCCATGAACGAGGAAGTGGGTCCTCACCAGACACTAATGTGCCATGCCTTGACCTTGGACTTCCAGCTTCCAGAACTGAGAGAAACTATAAGCCACCCTATTGGTGGCGTTCTGTCACAGCAGCCCAAACAGCCTAAGACGGATGCTGGCCCAGGCTAGACCTCCAAGGAGGAGCCTCCCTCAGAAGGGTCCGCTCTGTCCTCCCACATCCAGCGTGCTGGTCTCCTCGGCCGGGCCGCCCTGCCCCAAGGAGGCACCTCCCGTCTGCCCTTCGCCGCCCTGCACAGGGTTCCTGAGCTGGAGTCGGGGCGGCAGCACAGCCCGAGTGGAGGTCAGCGGCTGTGTCCCTGCCACACGCTTCCCACGGGGAGCACGGGCAGAGCTCTTTCCTGCCATCTGAAGTGGGTGCTCTGGCGGAGGGAGGACGGTCCTCGGGGTCTGCGTACCTGTGTCCAGCCATGCTGGGCAGAGGCGGACAGCACACCAGCTCATGTACATCCTTCCAGGTCCCTCGGGTGAAAAGTGAAGGTTCCCACTTCCTGTCACTTCAGGGAGTAGCCCAACTCCCCTTCAGAGGACCTGGCTGGGAGGAAGACACTGGCTCCAAGTCGCTCTGGCATGAAAACCTGGGAGTTAGCTCTCCCGATGCTAACTGCACAGGGTGGAGACCAGGCCTGCACATCCTCACCAAACGGTAGCTCCTGTCTGCAGCGCTTTCCTTAGTGGCATGGGGTCCTCCTCCATGCTGGGGCTCCACAGGAGCTCTGAGTCTTTCTAAACTTCTCTCTCTCTCTGTTCTAGCCAGGGTTGCTCAACAGTGGCACTATTGACACCTTAACGGGTCCTCCTCCATGCTGGGGCTCCACAGGAGCTCTGAGTCTTTCTAAACTTCTCTCTCTCTGTTCTAGCCAGGGTTGCTCAACAGTGGCACTATTGACACCTTAACGCCAGACCATTCTGTGCTGCAGGGGCTGTCCTGTGTGTGGCAGGATACCTGGCAACATCCCTGGCTTCCGTCCAGTAGATGCCTCCCCGGACATCACCACGTGCCCCCTGGGGAGCAACCCCCCGTGTCTGGCCGTTCTGAGAGGCTGCAGCCTTTCCCCAGGGCCGCAGGTGCAGATTTGGATCTCCCAAAGCAATCTTCAGATACTAAAAACCTCGCAGGTTTGAAAACACCTGTAACACAGACGGCCCCGAGTTTTCTAGCTGTTGGCGGTTGCCCTTCCCCACTAGCAGGTAAGCTGCTGTCGTCTGAGTGGCCTTCCTGAGGAACTGCAGGAATATTGCTTCCTGGCCATTTCTGGAGTTCTCAGGTCGGGGCGAGGGGCTGCAGGGTCTTCCCTGAGCTGTCGTGGAAGCAGATGGTCAAGAGTGACAATCTTTACTAGCAGCCTTGAGGAAGAACAGGGAAAAAGGGAAAGTCGACATTACATATTCATCCTCACGGCTCCTAAGCAGCACTGGCCATGCCTCTGTGGGGGGGGGGGTCTCCTCCTGCCTGCCTCTCTCTTGTGTCCCTGTGTCCCTCCGTTCCCATTCCCAGGTCAGTCAATAATCTCTGCAAAGACACACGCTGCCCCAATGAAGACCGGCACTTTCCCTCATCACCCAGGGTACTGGCATCCTAGTCTGATGTGTGAACACACTGCATTTGGCCACCTTTGGCAAGACCCACACAAAGGTAACAAGTAAGCATTTGATGCACAGCTTCCTGAGCAAAGACAGAGTCACACGAGCCCCGTGGATCAACTGTTAAGAGCCACCCCACCCGCGATTGTTCAGAACCCGTCACAGAAGCTGATGCAGGCTTGAGAAATGGCTTCCACTTTAATTGTTTCAATTCCGTGGAGCTAAGAAACCAACCAATGTCCAGTTTTGATCTTTGTCCCACAGAAGCACCCTAGCGGGGACACTAGTCATGTGCATGGCAATTCCAGCAACACCCTGCCCTGCCAACCAGAAGTGCGAGTGGTGCACGGCCAGAGGAGCCGTGGCCTCGGGCTTGGTACCCAGAGGGCTGGTCTCAGCAGCTGGGGTTGAGGTGTGAGGCCACGTGCCACCTGCACAACTCAAGTCAGACCTGATATTTTAAAACAAAACACAGAAGGAAGTGCCTGGGGGGTGGGGGGGTCCTGCGCTGACTGGGGAGGGGGAGGCAGTGAGGGAGCACGGCCATTCCCTTGCTGGAGTGCAGGTGCTGTGAGGGGGACTCAGAGGGTGTCCCCAGACCAGCTCCACCTCACACTGCTGCCAGGGGGCTGGGTGATTCTGGGTTGCGGGAGGCGCTGCCACATGCCTCGTAGGAGGTTAACAGCCTCCTTGGCCTCCACCCCCTGGAGGTCATAGCACCTTTCCTCCCAAGTGTGACCTCCCAAAATGTCTCCAGACACTGCCACGTGGCCCCTGGGGCCAAAGTCTGCTGCAGCCAGGACCACTGGCACACACAGAGCACACTTGGCTGAGAACCGTGAAAGATAAAGAGAGAACTTAACACCCAGCTACATGTTAAATCCCAGTAAGACTTAACTAATGACGGGTCAGAAAAGCAAAAGACCTCACAAGATGGCTTGTCATTAACAGACTCTCACACAACGCTTTCCTAACACTTGCTACATTTTACTTGGTTGGAATTATTTAGCTATCTTCCTTAATTTAAAATGGAAGCACTGTGAGCACAGACGCTGGCGACTGGCAGCCCCGGGGCCTGGCACAGTGTCTGACACGCAGTGGCCGCTCAGTGTGTGTCAGGGACAGCCTTGTACAGGGTCAGATGGCTCAAGAGAAAGAGGACACTGACAAAGCACCTGTCCAGGTGTGGTTTCAGCCATTTATCGGCAGTCAGGTTGGCTGGGACAACCGTCCTACCTAGTCAGAGACTTTTAAAGGGTTTTTAATTTAAAAACAAAACAATTTCCTGGTTTAAAGGCAGAGTGTGTGAGAGAGGAGAGTGCATGTGTGTGGGTGCGCCCGTGTGTGCCTGTGCACATGTGTGTGCATGTGTTTGCGTGTGCACATGTGTGTGTGCATGCGTGCGTGTGTGCGTATGTATGTGTGTGCGTGCGTGTGTGTGTGCGTGTGTATGTGGGCGTGTGTATGTGTGCATGCACTTGTGTGCATGTGTGTGTGCGTGTGTGTGTACGTGTGTGCGTGCGTGTGTATGTGTTTGTGTGTGTGTGCATGTGTGTGTGGGCGTGTGTATGTGCACATGCGCTTTGTGTGCATGTATGTGTGCGTGTGTGCATGTGTGTGCGTGTGTGTGTGCGTATGTATGTGTGCATGCATGTGTGTGTATTGTGTGCGTGCATGTGTGTGTGCGTGTGTGTGCGTGTGTATGTGCGCATGCGCTTGTGTTCACATGTGTGTGCATGTGTGTGCGTGTGTGCACATGAGTGCGTGTGCATGCGTGTGCGTGTGTGCATGTGTGCATGCGCATGTGTGCATGTGCACGTGAGTGCGTGTGCACATGAGTGCGTGTGCGTGTGTGTGCATGTGTGCACGTGTGTGTGCACGTGTGTGCGTGTGTGCGCATGTGTGCGTGTGTGTGTGGGCATGTGTGTGTGGAGGCTCAGGCACGTGAAGGAGTTGGTGATTCTGTCCGCGTCCCTCGGCCGGGCTCCTGTCCGTCTGTCCCGACCTCGTCTCTGAGCCTAACTCCCCAGCCAAAGGCGGGAGCGGGGCAGAACCCAGCGGCAACCTCAGGGCTCTTGGCAGGCAAGAGGGGCCGCGTGGGGCAGGGCAGAGGGGACGAGAGGAGAGCGTGGCCAGTCCTCACCCCTCCTCCACTGGCGTCGCCTGTCATTCGCAGCCGCCGCCGAGCCTGCCGTGCACGGAGGGGGCGACGGAGGGCACAACAGCGTGACGTGGCGGGAGGGCCGTCCCGCGGCCGAGCTCTGCGCTCTGAGCTGTGAGTGGCTCTGGGCTCCGGCCTGCGTGCCCAGGACAGCAGTGAGGTGCCCGGTCAGCGGGCAGGCCAGGAAGAGCCCAGCGTGGCATCTGAGGACACAAGGGCGACGACCGAGCTCCTCACTGTGAGGGGACGAAGGGGCCTGGGGCGGGAGAGAGCGGGCACGGGCACGGGCACAGCTGCTGTCTTGTCCCGGGTCCTGGCACTCCCAGGGCAGGCCCCAGTCTCAGCCCCGCAGTGACACGCTGTGGAATGAGCAGGCGCTGGCCACCACCGCAGGCCCGCCCGGCAACCCTGGGTCGCAGGCTGAGGGAAGGGCGGGTCGTGGTGGGTGGCATCGGTGGCTGTCCCCGGGGTGGGACCCGGCTGTGGGAGGCAGGGCGGGGGGGCACGGAGCCTGCACGGCCAGCCCGAGCCTCTGGCCGGTTTATTTATTTAAACAACAAACATCCCTCCTGCCACGGGGCTGCGGAGGCCGGTCCCTGAATAGGAAGAGACACGGTGTCTTCAGAGAGGCCACCCACGTCGCCGGGGGCTGAGGGCCGGCTGTGAGGAAGCGACAGGCCTTGTGATCGGCCCAGACTGCCCAGGAACACGTGCGATGCCAGCAGCCGCCACCAAGGCCCAGGCAGCGCCCGCCCCCCTTGGCTCCCTCCCTCCCGGCCCCAAGTCCCCCTTTCTTTTGCCTTCTGGGTTTTTCTCCTTCTCAGCTGCAACCGTGATCAAGGAAAGCAGATAATAAAAAGAAAGTAAGGAAGAAAAGAAAGAAATGCTAAGCTTTCTCCCCCAGAACGGAAAAAAGGTTTGAGTAAACAGACTGTCACTGAAAAGGCAAACAAACAGGGCTGCTTGTGAAAGAACCAGATGGACTTGCAAATGGCCCTTCCCAGGGCGACCGTGGCCCGGGGGGCCGGCCCGGGGCCTGTGCGGGGCGACCGGCAGCCTCAGCCCCCCGAGATGAAGCGGCATAGAGGAAGCCCTTTATTACCTTCGACTTTTCGTAGCATGTCCCGTGTCACTTTCTTCTGACACATGACAAATGTCTTGAATAGGGAATTGCTGAGTGGATTGTTTTATTATGGCAAAGTTGAGGGAGGGCTGCGTGTTTGTTTTTGTTTTTCATTTTTCTGAAGCTTTCCCAGACTTAGCTAAGTGGCTGTGTGCGTAGCTAGCTGGGGCAGTTTGGCCTTTTCTCCTTATCTGGTCATCTGTCCTTTATCCTTAAATAAACTATGTTTTTTAAAATGATATCTGACTGATATTCAAATTCCTCTAATAATTTCCCAACAGCAGGGCAATATGTGGTACACAGATTGAAGGACAAAACGTTTGTCTTAAAAACTGTTTTTCTATTCTCTGAGGATAAATTCTATTTTTTTAATAGAACTTATTTTTAGATTTTTAGAGCACTTTTAGGTTCATAGCAAAATTGAGCAGAAGGCAGAGAGTACCCCAAACCTCCTGCCTCCACACACACACTGTCACTGTCCTGCACAAATGTGCGGCATCTGTCACACTGGAGGAACCTGCACTGACACGTCACTATCACCCAGAATCCAGAGTTCACGCTGGGGCTCGCTCTTGGTGTCGTGCACTCTGTGGGTTTTGACAAACGTATAATGACGCGTATCCACATTACAGTATCAAACAGAATCGTTTCATTGCCCTAAAACTGCTCTGTGCTCCACCTATATAAATTCTGCTTTTTAAAGAGAATCAAGTTCAGCGTGTTCAGCATCTCCTATTTGACATTTATAGGCCACTCGTCTACCAGAAGAGAAATTTCTTTCTTTAGATCTTTTTAACTTTGAAAGGCCTGAAGAAATTGCTAGAGTAAGTGCTGTTGGAATTCCCCAGCAGGGCAGTCTGCAGCTCAAGCCGCTCACGTGGGGAGGGAACCCAGGTCCCAGCTGTCAGTGGGCGCTCAGGCATGAGCCCCTGCTGTTCTGCCAAACACCCCCATTCTAAGAAGGACAGCTGGGACCTCGGCGCCCTCCCCAATGACTGACACTCAAAGTTCTACACTGAAGCTTCTTTCCATGCCCTGGATATGTCGAGGCCCAACTTCAGAGCCTCCTCTGGCAGCACGTTTTGGCTGGTGACCCTGAATAGATGGAGCAAAAGGCAGCATCCGACAGGGAAAAGGGATGGAGGCCAGAGACATGCCCACCCGGCCTGCCTTGGAGAAGTCTCTGACCCAATTCTTGGGCACAGGTGAAACAGGCCGAGCAAAGACGCACGGTTGCAGACCACAGTGTCACATCGTGGGCGCTCATGGGGCTGGGAGGCAGGAATTCTGGGTTCATATACTGGCTCCAATTCCTTTTGCCAGCTGGATCTTGGACAAGTCACTATACCTCTCCAAGCCTCAGTGTCTGACCTACGAGGGACAATGATCATAATACACAGCTTGTTGTGGGGCTTTGAAAGCCAGTGTCTGTAAAGGCTCCCTCGGCGCGATATGTTTTCTTTTAATGAACGTTTATAAAGCAACCTATTCCTGTACTGTTTCTTTTCTATAAAAGAAAACGGGTGTGTGAGGTACATTTAAAGGAGTGCCTGAGGATAGAGCCATCTCATCAGATTTAAAAGTTCTGATGTAAAATAGGAAGGAAGGAAGGAAGGGAGAGAACAAAACCCAACACAAGACTGGCCGTGCTTTACTGACAGCACTGATGGAATTTCCCAGCTATGCCCTTGGTTTCAGGTGGAGGCAATACCGTGAAGCATTATTTTTTAGCATCAAAACTTCACTGTGGGCTGTAGTCACAAACTAGGAAAAATCTTCATTGAGCCTCTTAAACTTGTTCACAGCAAAATTGTAAGATGACATCATGACTAAACAATTCCAGAATTTCCTAATGTGTGGCCTAGCTTCAGAGGATGGTGACAGTTCATGCAAACACGAATTCATCATTCCTTAATGTGGCCTCCTTTTCATTGGCTGGCAAAGTGTGTTGGGCCCATTTTCTGATGCACAGCACAGGGGAACAGAGCTGCAGCCAGAAGGTTTGTTCGCTGTTCACGTCCCGTGCCTAGAACAATCATTTTCCATCTTCAGGGTCATGTCAGAGCCACCTAGAAGATTTATTAGATTTACTTATCAGACGCTGGGCCCCACCCCAGGTTTTCTGGCTCAGCAGGTCTGGGAGGGTCTGAAGTTTGCATTTTTCAGAAGTTTCTGGGTGATGCTGATGCTGCTGGTGTGGAGACCACATTTGAAGTCCATCTGCCTAAAATAAGACTCGTGCATACCAGCTCCTCAATAAATGCATGTTGGTTAAAATCAAAAGGCAGGGGGCTGTGTTTCTGCCCTAAAGGATTGAGAAGACTCTGTGCTTTGGATCGTTGCAAGGTTTCTGGAATTCAAGAAGGACCTTAAAGTTTATTGGTCTAACCACAGCCAGAGGAAATCTAGTCAATGCTTAAAAGAAGCGTGACAGCGTCCAGCAACTGTTCCACTTATCTCACCCCCCTGCCCCAACGCTAGTTGACCCTGAGCACTTATCCAGAATTTTCGCTGCTACTGTTGTATCACTGCCACCAAGAGCTAGTTCCGTGACAGGCAGGCCTGCGGGTTTTCATGGCCACCGGGCATGCATTTCTGCTATTGGGCAGGTCTCCCCGGCTGCTCTGTTCTGAGGATGAAGGCACGAGGCAGTCAGCCGAGATCCTGAGGCTCACCCAAGAGCTGTCCAGAGAACTGGTGGCTCGCGGCCTGCGGCAGGCTTACCCACCCGTGGCTCCTGGCCTCCGGCAGCGGGCCTGCTGCCCATCAGTCACGCACGGGTCCTCTGAGGAGACACGGGCGCCCGGTGCAGGTCTGGGGCTAGTAGTGACCTGGCCACGGAAGGTGCTGGCATTGAGGTAAAGGGCCGTATCTCGACGTGTTCAGGCAAGAGGAGAGCTGTGGCACTTCTCAAGATGTGTTCATATTCAGCACATTGACCGTGACCATTGGACCAGAGCCCTTCCAGTGAGCAAATGGCGGCGTGGTTGTTTAACCAGTGATTTCCCAGGCCTTGTGAACAGCAAGGGCACCAGGCAGAGGCTGAGTACTGGAGCGGGTTTTGTCTGGTTTTGGAGTTTTTTTTGCTTTTGGTTCATGGCTATGTTTTAGAGTTTCCTTTGAACCTAAATTCAATCGGGTCCTGCCTTTCAAGGAGCAAATCTTTGAAACTCTAAAGAGAGCCTGAAAATCTTTAAGGATAAGGTAAGCAGGGTGAGCGTGGGCTGATAGTAAGTCAAAGACTTGATCCTGCAGGGAAATATCTGCAAGGGCTTGGGCGGATAAGAGGGGAGGAAGGAGGAAAAGAGAAGTCATAGTAGGTCAAGCCCATACGTTTTCTATTTTTATAGGTCCAAGCGGTTCAATGTTGGCAGCTCCATGTGGCTCAAAAGGCCGGCGTTCGCTTCTGATCCGTCAGCACACACGACCTCCTTTCCCACGTGCTTGCAGCCGCGTGACCGCTCCTTCCTCCGAGGAATGACAGGAGGCGTGACAGCCTGGCGTTCGCTTCTGACCTCCTTTTCCACGTGCTTGCAGCCGCGTGACCGCTCCTTCCTCCGAGGAATGACAGGAGGCGTGACAGCCCTGGATCAGCCACCTCCTGGGATCACAGGAAGCAGCGTGCGCAAGCTACGGACACCTTTGATGTCCCGTCTCCCCTGTTCCCCCAAAGATCAACTGCTGTAAGGAGAATTCTTGCTTTGGTTAACCTCAAGGAGCAAACGGTCAGCGTTTCCTGTGAAGATAAACCAACTCAAAACCAGTCCTGCACTGGGGGGACACTGTCCCCCATGCAAGAAAAGCTAAAACCTTCAGATTTGGTAAATAAACACAGAGCAGCAGTAAAGTCAAGGTTAAAGAGCCCTAAAAACGGGATTGAAATATTTAAGTCGATCGTGTAGACGGGAGGGGGACCCTACTCCACGGTCAGCTTTGGGCCTTTGGGCATTTGTTCTCCTGACCGGGGCTCAGACCCTCATCATCGGAGGCGGGGACTGGGTTGGGGTCACCTAAGGCTGCTCCTCCCTGTTATCCGTGTGGGTGGTGTACAGCCCCGTAAAACAGGCGATTCGCGAACGTTCTGGAGCTGGGCCGTGACTGTCGCGAGGGACAGCAGAGCATCTTGAGAGGGCAGGACAGGCGTGAAGAATGGTGTCGTTGGTGACCAACCTCTCCACCCGCCTCACGCTGTTTCAAAATAACTAACTGTGGCCGCGGGGAGCAGCCCCTCAACTCCCAGCTCAGGACGCATGGCTCACGGCCAAGGCAAAGGTGACCGTCCCAGTTACGGTGACACGTTTGCCTTCCCAAGCCAGTCCTGTGTTGCTCTGTTCATTTTAAGAACGATCAGTCCAACTCGATGAAGCAGCAGATAATGGGCAAAGGAGCAGAAACGGGGGACTCCGGCTGATTGAGTAAAGTGATGTGAATGACGAACTTGAACGTTACAAAGTTTTCCTTTCAAACTTCGGTACCTTAGGTCTTAGACGACAACCGTCATCTCTCACCGGCAAGTTAAAGCAAACGGGTCCCACCTCGAAGCTGCTCAGCAGTCGTGGTTAGAAGGTGATGTCACGATGTCAGAGTCGGGGTTCTGTCCCCTCACCCTGTGTGGCTGGACTCACCACTGCACAGCTGGTGCCTGCACAGAGTGTCTTTGCTGAGTGAATTAATGAATTTCCCATTTTACAAGATTGTACACGATGCACACGAATTTCTGATGCTTTACACATAAACTTGAGTGTCTAGTGGATTTGAAATCCTTCTGAACTATGAGAAGAAAATTCAATTTACACTTAAGTGACATTTATAGATTGCTTCTATCCCAGCTTCAGACTAAATTCCACAATTTAAAAAGATCGAACAATGGCTCAAAGTTGATCCTGTGTTTAAAAGACACTAGTAAGGGCCGGCCCACTGGCGCACTCGGTAGAGTGCGGCACTTGGGACCACAGCAGCGCTCCCACCGAGGGTTCGGATCCCATATACAGACCGGTCCACTCACTGGTTGAGCGTGGTGTGGGCATGACACTGAGGGTTGCGATCCCGTTGTCAGTCACGGTACGGGCGCGACACCGAGGGTTGCGATCCTGTTACCGGTCACGAAAAAAGACAAAAAGGAAAAAAAAAAAAAAAGACACTAGTAAGTAGATGTGAAAGGAATGACCAGTCCACACACTCATTTTTTACCACCTTGACCCAAAATATGCAAACAATAAAGTTAACAATTAATGTGAGAAGAAAACCTTTTGTATCCATATTTAATATTCTTTCACTACTTAGATTAAATCTGCTTTAACGAAGAGTTCTGATAAGATTGGGATTTTTCTAATTCTGAGCTCTTTAACAGAAACCAGAAACCAGCTGAGAGCAGGAGACTATCCTGTCTTAGTGAAAATTGTGAGAAACCCTCTCATCTCCCAGGCGGAAGATAAGGGAAGCTGCTGGATGGGGCAGCAGTTTCTCCTGCTTGGAAAAAATACTATCTAAGGAAATAGAAGGATGTAGCTAACCCTGTCCATGAAAGAATTACCCTTACGATTCTTGGAATTTAGAGATAGCTCTAAAGCAATTCTTTCCTGGAATTAGCAGAAAGCAGTCAGAGAAAGATTATCCAAGGACATTTGAAGTTCACCGAGAACTTTAAAAGCTGAGGAGCTGCATGCTTTACAAATGTGTAATATTGCAAGTGACAGAAAGAGCTAAAGAGTCTTCATTTAAAGCGATGAGGGGGAAAGTAGTAACTGTCACACTTTAATTTGAGATTTGAACCAAAGCTCTTGTATTCCTTTAAATCTTGCTCTAAAATACATTATACTTTAAAACTGAAAGGCATTTAAGCATTCTTAAATACAATTCAAATTAACATCTACTGAATTTCCAGTTTGTTTTTTTTTCCCTTTTTGTCTTTTTTCGTGTCCGGCAATGGATCGCAACCCTCAGTGTCGCGCCCGCACCGGACCGGGACCGGCAACGGGATCGCAACCCTTGGTGTTGCACCCACACGGGAAAGAAGCAATGATGCAAAGCGATGGAGTTTGTTGATTAAAACTGGAAATCACAAACTGGCAGCCCACAGCCAAATCAAGCCAACAGATGTGTTTTGTTTGGCTTGAGCAACGTTTTTTAAAAAATTTGAATCAGTTGCCAGCATTTTAAAATTGCAATTTCACACAAAATTCTGGATCTTGCAGCTTCTCTTGAAAAAAAATCAGAAGATGTTAACACTGGTCCACGTCCCCACATGATAACAAGAGCCAGCTGGTGCTGTGGGGTGGCCGCTGGTGCGAGAGAGAGCTGAGCATCCCGGGCAGCAGGGTCCCTGCTGCCCACCTCGTCCTGTGCATGTCCTGTGGGAACCCGGCTGTGACTCATGGCCCACAGCCTGAGTGTGCTCAGACCAGTGGTGTGCTGGTCAATGTTAACAACGGACTGTGTCCAAACAAATTTTTTTTTTTTTTTTAAAAAAAAAGGCCTGATTGTAGCATTTGCCAGTTTCCATGGTGTAAGTACTCTCACCGTGGCCAGTGTGAAGCTACCAACATGATGTCATGAAACCGAACTGGGAAGAGACGAGCACAGGGTTCCCACATGCCTGTGAAAGCCGCGACCCTGCTCAGGAAGTCCCCGCCCTCCCGTCACAACTTCCCACGTGGACAAAGAGAAACCTGCCTGCCTGGAGGTGCTGCTGGCACTGCACGTGATCAACAGTTGACCAGTCCACAGCTGTGACCAGCCTCCCATGCAGTCCCTGCCCTGGTTTTTTATGTCACTGCTGCATTTTTTATCTTTGAAATGTGTACTTGGATCTTTTTCCAATTTTTTTCTGTTACTTCTAAACAATTCCTTCTTTGGGCCTTGTAGGGGTGGTTACTTGTGACATCTTCTCGGATCTGTTAGTGTCCTGCGGTACATGTCACACAGATGAGGTCTCGGGGTGTCCCCCCGCACACCCCGCTCCACACACTCCTGCTCTCTGCTGCCGGCGGAAGTTCCTCACGGGGGCTCATGTCGGGGAGTTTTCCAGTAGGAGAGCTGTTGCTTCTTCTGCAACACCACGATATTAACTGATCGGCTCAGGGTCCTCATGGTGCGGGACCGTGTGGACTCCCAGCTGCATGCCCGCAGCCTCGGGTTTGCATTTTCCAGGAGGCTCTTCTCCCTCCCATCCTAAGTGGGCAACCCTGCCTTGCCACTGCCTGGGCCAGGAGGAGACAATCCTCAGAGCCACATGGCCTTGTTGGGGTCCCTTGCAGCTCCCTGCCTGCCTGGCCCTAGGGCCCCCACCCCATGGCACACAGCTGGTTCCAGAAAGATGATCAAGACATAGATCTTGATTTTCAGGCAACTTACAAGCGACCAGAGAAGAAAAAATGTGTACGCAAATAATACCAAACACGTGAGTATGTTCTTCAAGGGTGGCGCGGACAGTGCTCAGAAGGAGGCTTGTGGAAGGGAGGTCGGGGAGGACACCCGGAGTCGTGTCATTTCAGCCAGGCCTGGACAGCAGGAGGGCATCTGGGGAAAGAAGCAATGATGCAAAGCGATGGAGTTTGTTGATTAAAACTGGAAATCACAAACTGGCAGCCCACAGCCAAATCAAGCCAACAGATGTGTTTTGTTTGGCTTGAGCAACGTTTTTTAAAAAATTTGAATCAGTTGCCAGCATTTTAAAATTGCAATTTCACACAAAATTCTGGATCTTGCAGCTTCTCTTGAAAAAAAATCAGAAGATGTTAACACTGGTCCACGTCCCCACATGATAACAAGAGCCAGCTGGTGCTGTGGGGTGGCCGCTGGTGCGAGAGAGAGCTGAGCATCCCGGGCAGCAGGGTCCCTGCTGCCCACCTCGTCCTGTGCATGTCCTGTGGGAACCCGGCTGTGACTCATGGCCCACAGCCTGAGTGTGCTCAGACCAGTGGTGTGCTGGTCAATGTTAACAACGGACTGTGTCCAAACAAATTTTTTTTTTTTTTTTAAAAAAAAAGGCCTGATTGTAGCATTTGCCAGTTTCCATGGTGTAAGTACTCTCACCGTGGCCAGTGTGAAGCTACCAACATGATGTCATGAAACCGAGCTGGGAAGAGACGAGCACAGGGTTCCCACATGCCTGTGAAAGCCGCGACCCTGCTCAGGAAGTCCCCGCCCTCCCGTCACAACTTCCCACGTGGACAAAGAGAAACCTGCCTGCCTGGAGGTGCTGCTGGCACTGCACGTGATCAACAGTTGACCAGTCCACAGCTGTGACCAGCCTCCCATGCAGATATACGTGCAGACACAGACACTGCACATGCATAGACACACACAGACGCACATGCAGACACAGACACTGCACATGCATAGACACACACACAGACACACATGCAGACACAGACACTGTACATCCATAGACAGACACACAGGCTCACACCATTGTATACAGCACAGTCAGGTTAAAGAGGTTATAAAAAGGCTTCCTGGGTGTATTAGTCTGTTTTTGTTGCTTATAACAAAATACATGGAACTGGGTAATTTATAAAGAAAAATGAAATTTATTTGCTGGCAGTTTCTGAGACTGGAAAGTCCAAAGTCCAGGGAACACATCTGAGGATCTTGGTGGTGGCAACGATGCCCCAAGGGTCTCACATTGCGAGGTCGTGGGAGCAGAGAGAGCAGAGGTAGAGACAGACTCTCCTCTCCTTTTAAAGCCGTCAGAACCACGCCCCTGAGCACCATTTTTAATCCATTCACTGCTGCACGGTCCTACAATCCAATCACCTCTTCAAGGCTCTACCTTTCAACTACCATAATAGGATTTCCCACCAAAAATCCTTTATTACCATAAAAGGATTCCCACTTACCAGTCACAGTGGGAGCTAAGTTTCTAATACACAAAGCTTGAGGGACACAATCCAAGCTTCAGGGAGTTTTGGGGGAACGTAACTCAATCCACTACACTGGGAAAGTAAGACCCAGGAGCCTGGAGAGGGGCATGCAGACATGGACAGTGGGGCCGCACCGTGTGCCGCCCTGGCATTGGAGAGGCACAGGGACCAGCTGCAGCCCAGCTCAGGCCTCTCCTGGCACCGGCTGGTCATGTCACCTCCTTCCCCCACCACTTCCCAGAGTCACTGCCTGGCAAGCACAGGGTCCTGTGGATGTGACAACCATGCTCTCCAATCCCAAACAGGGACACATGCTTCAACAAAGACACAAAAGGCAGTATGGGAGATGTGGTTTGAGCACTGATATTTTGAGACTTCTGGACATTTCCATGGTTTATGGGGACAAAAGGATCAGACATAGGATACTGGGATTATACCCCAAAATTCAGGACCTGTGGTTGCGGAGGTAGGGGGGGTTGGACAAGGGAAATGAGTGTGAAAATATGGCTCGGCAAGCCCTAACTGTTTTAATCCTAATGATAGGTCCATAGATAATTATGTTTTTCTTAAGTACCTTTCCCAGGGCTGCCACTATCCGGTAGGTACTGCCTGCAGAAACTCCGGCCCACCCACATGCTCTCAGGCACCCTGAGGGTCCACCATCTCTCGACTGCCCGTGGGAAATCCTAGCAGAATATAGACCACCCCAAAAGTTTTAAGGGAAACTTATTTTTGTAAGTTAAAATACATAAACAGCCAGATTTACATTCAATATCCACTTTTACATTCCCCTTCCTTGATGCCAAATATAACTCTGTGACCAGTCATATCCAGGTAACTTCTTGGTTCTTCCAGAGACAAGGACTCGAGTGGAGACAGTTTATCTAGGAGGTGTCGGGACACTGGATGGGGCGTGTGGAAGGGACTTAGGGAAGGAGGCCACCCGTGCAGGGTAAATGTTTCCAGAAAAATGGGCAGGACAGGGAGAGTCGAGTGGAGACAGTTTATCTAGGAGGTGTCGGGACACTGGATGGGGCGTGTGGAAGGGACGCAGGGAAGGAGGCCACCCGTGCAGGGTAAATGTTTCCAGAAAAATGGGCAGGACAGGGAGAGTGTTGAGGACACTAGCAAACCCACAGGACTGGCACCCAGCCCTCAAAAGTAACTGTTGAACGTGGCTCGAGGGCAGGGACGGGGCCTCTCTCGCCTCGGCCCCCGGCCGAGCTGGACGTTGCACCTGGACTTGCCGAAGGTTTCCTCTGCTGGAGCCTCCACGGGGAAGAAGGAAGGAAGGACGGCACAGACCAAAGCCACCAGGAGCTTCCTACCAACAGGGACCTGCTCCTTTCAAGTTCGAACCACTGGAAACATTTCATTTCATTCCGGGAATTCATAGCAGTGCTCTGAAAATAAATGAACGGAATGAAAGAGGGCCACACCGTGTGACCAGATCGCCCGTCGGCTGGGCGTGCCTATGTCTGATGTGGGTCTCAGACGACGTCACCGAGTGTCTGACTTCAGACAAAACTCTGTGGTCGCAGCTCTGAAGAGGTGTCGACACAGTTTCAAAACTCGCTTTTCCCGGGGCCTTCCTATCGGACAGGAAGAGAAAGACAAGGGAGAGGAAAACAGGATTGAGACCAGCTGGAAAGAAAGTTGGACAGGACAGCGACGGAGGGGTCGCGCCCGGGGCGACTGAGGCAGGGTGGCTGGCAACAGGTCAGGGGCCACTATCGACTGAAGGGTCTTTTGCGTGAAAAGCTATTGTTCAGAACCATTTTACAGCCTCACAGCTTTCTCATAAGATGAATCTTAACAAGGCAAGTTTCCCTCAAGGTTTCTCCAAGAAGTGGGCGAACCGGTCCCCTCTCTCTCCCTAAGATCAAGCTCTGCTCCACGTTCCTGTCATCTTCTGGATTCCTTTCAAAAGAAAAGAAAAGGTTGCATTATTTTATTTGAGGACAATTTTAAAGAGAAAGAGAGAGATTGTATTTGAGGCTCGGACTCTTCTGAGGTTGGGCTTCCCAAAATTAAGATCCTGGAAATACAGACAGTTCCAAGCGCCTGGCAGTGTGTGCCAGGCCTCTTAGCCTCAGTGCGACGCTGCCAGTTCTGGAGGTGGCCATTTGGCAAGGGACTCCCACCCCCGACATGATGCTTCCCTGCAGTTCTGAACCGGGGCAATCGCCAGCACTCGGCCCCCGGGACAGCCTGTAGGAGGTGGACAGCTATCCATGGGGAGTGTGCACGGCAGAAGCCGCATGCAATCCTGGGCCTGCACTTTCCAGGGGATCAAAAGCATGAAAAGAGATAGCAAGGGGAAACCTCTTAGTAAACTCCTGACCCAGTGAAGAAATGACCGTGAGGCACATGGGTAGACAACGAAAATGCACCGCCTAGCTCAGCTCTCATGATCCATACACAGACTAAGGACCCAGGGCAGTCTGGGGAGCCTCCGTGGAGGAGACAGAACCTAAGCCTCGCCTCGAAGGAGGGCAGAAAATCAGTCGCGGGGGGTGTTCAAGCTGGGGGAGCTGCTCCCGCTAAGCACGCAGGTGGAAACGAGCAAGGGGCCCACGGCCGAGGGAGCCCCCGTCAGGAGGCTGCACGAGGGGAGCCCTGGTGGCCGAGGGTCCCAGCCAGCACGCGGGGCTCCATGCCTCGGGATGATCCTGCCCCGCGCACTCTGGTTTGCCCGTCATTGCACCCTCTAGGCTCTCGCCAGCCGGACACATCACAGTGAAGACCCACCACCGCTTTCTGCTCACCCGTGACCACCAAGGTGCCCCTGGGGAGGCCCAGCTGGGTAAGACGGCTCCGTAGGGGAACCTCAGAAGAGGAGCCACCAAGGCTAGACACTAGGCTAGAGACCAAGCTGGTTCCCCTGGGAAGACATCCCCGTGCGAAGACCAGGCTGCCAACCCTCAACACCTGAGTCCATTCTGCAGTCCTAGTTTGCCGAGTGGGAGATATTTGTTCTCCACGTTACATGACTGTTTATATCAAGAAATATCAGAAAAGCAAAATCCAAGCCGTTTAAGCCAAAGCAGAGGGCAGATCAGTTGTCAGACTGGCTGCAAGAAAGGCTTGAAGGACTTCTCAAAGTCTCAGGGATCAGGCTCTCTTTGCTCCCATCTTCTCAGCCCCTTTCTCTCCTGAGCGCCTCACAGCAGAAAAGCTGCACCTGCCTTCCACGCTTGTCCCCAGCACTCTCAGGAAGCACCCGGAGCTTCCCTTCTCGTGGGCCACACGCCCTCCCCTCTGACAATCTCTCAGGCCAAGATGACCACGTGCCCTGATCTGGGACTGGTATCAGCCACCAGAACCCCCTGGAGACCCAGCCATGGCTGTTGCAAAGAGCGAGGAAGAGTGGACAGAAGGACACAGGAAGGCCACCATCGGTCTGTCACTACACCAGCCTCCAGGTGCACACATCTGGCCACGTTTCAAGGGAAAGCGTTGTGGGGTTGCATTGGGTTGGCTTCGGTCTGAGCATGACATCGCCAGCTACCCTTGCCATGGGCGACAATTTACCAGAGGAATTTTGCTTTCACCCTTCAGTTTCCTCTCTTTCTTTTCGCTTTTTTTTTTTTTTTTTTTTGTCCTTTTTGAGACCGGCCACACCACGCTCAGCCAGTGAGCACTCTGAGCGCACCGGCCATCCCTATATAGGATCCAAACCCACGGCGGGAGCACTGCTGCACTCCCAGCGCCGCACTCTCCCGAGTGCGCCACAGGCTCGGCCCAGTTTTCTCTCTTTCTAATTATTCACAATATAAT
The DNA here is from genome assembly GCF_000696425.1 of Galeopterus variegatus. Lineage (NCBI taxonomy): Eukaryota > Metazoa > Chordata > Mammalia > Dermoptera > Cynocephalidae > Galeopterus > Galeopterus variegatus. The sequence continues at coordinate 138,874 of NW_007728234.1, forward strand.
AAAACACATTAAGCTTAAATGTCACAAAAGTAAAGCATCTACAGCAGGGTTTCTAGTGTCCTGACACCATGGACATTTTCAGTGGGATAAACCTTTGTCACGGGGGGCTGTCCTGTGCAGTGTAGGATGCTTAGTAGCATCTCTGGCTAGCAAGCTAGGACAATCAAAAATATCTCCAAATTTTGCCAAATGTCCCCTGGGCAGAGGGGGTGCTCCTGGTTCAGAACCACTGTTCCTTTTGGAAGGCCAGGAGAGTAAGTGCAGGGAGAAAACACCGTGAGAGGTGAGGGGGCAGGAGCTTGAGGGTTGCCAGAATTAGCAGCTGTGCGACCTTGGGCTTGTACATCCACCTCTTCCCTTCTGTACCATGGGGATGGAGCAGTACCTGCCCCACTGTGTTGTTGCAAAGTCACACAGGACCGTGCATACGTAGCCCTCTAAAAGGTAGTTATCAGTACCATTAGCTAATTTCTGGCATTGCAATAAAAGCAGGTATATTTTTTAGACAGTGTGTTTTGGAAGAATGTTATTCGCAGGGGTCGGGGAGTGTTTGTTTGTTCTTTCTCTTTTTAAATTGGAGCTCTGCTTTGGAGAGCAACAGAAAAACCTCTACTGCTGTCTTTGTGGGAAGACCTCCTTGAGTGTTCCCTCTGCAGAGGGAGCCACTCCCTGTCCTTTAGAAAGGAGAGCGAGTGGAGACAAAAGGCAAACAACCTGCTGGGTGGCTGGAGGCCGCCCCGAGCCGCCTGCCCGGGCTCAGATGTGCACAGCTGCCGCGACAGGCCTGTGCCTGCCTGCGTGTGTATAAATGCCACGCGGCCACGTCTCTCCCTGTGTGGTCCCAGGCCGCAGGGATCCCGGGGCTGTCCTCTACATGCAAGAGAAGGGCATTCGAGATTGCAAGTTTGCCTTAAATAACTAACTCTTCTACCGTATAAAGCATACGTTTGCTCCGAAATGTCAAACTTTGCTTTGCTTCCCTCTCCCCTACATTCTCTTTTTAAAAAATTATGCTCTGTCAATCTACACAACCCTTCACCAAGACAGTTGAAAATACCCAGTGGCACTGATCAGGATCTTCTGAGCTTCCCAACATGACGTGGAAATCTGGGAAGCCATACGGGGCAACCACACTCTAATTTTATGACCCCGACTTTATTGCCAGCACAGAGGCAATAAAGAGAAATAATAAATGGAACAGCATGCCGGAGCTCAGGGGACCGCAGCCCCGGTGGCATCTGCACGAGGCACTTAACCTTCCTGCACGGCAGCTTCCTCTGTCCAGAGAAGGGGATGCCAGCGTTCCCGCAAACGCAGATTCCAGGCGGCCTCATAAAAAGATACATTAAATGCCGCGTTCGTGGTGGGACCATGCACAAGCTAGCCATGTCATTACTGAGCATCACCAACAGGAAGACAAACCCAATGGTTAGCACGGGGGTTGGGGTTGGGGTTGGGGTTAGCGTGGGGGTTGGGAGTAGGGTCGGGGTAGGGGTTCATACTGGGGTTGGGGTTGGTGTTGGGGTAGGGGTTAGGGTTAGGGTTAGTGTTGAATTTAAGGTTAGGATGGGGATCGTGGATAGGGTAGGGGCTAGGTTTAGATTTAGTGTTGAGGTTAAAGCTAGGTTTGCTGTTGGGGTTTAGGGTTGGCTCATGTTTAAGGTTAGTGTTGGGGTTAGGATTTATTACCAATTTGGTGACCTTGATCACTAAAATTTAAAGATAGTTGGTGATGAAAGTAGTTTGTTAAAGTTATGTTTTAATTCACAGAGCAATTGTTTTATGTAATGTCAAGTCATTGTCAACTTTTTTGTTATTTTTGTTAGGATGTTTTAATTTAACTATTTGTTTCTTTGAGTTTTTATATTAAGGAGACAAATGTTCATATATCCTCATTTTAAATTTTCTAATTTGGGTACCCCTCTCTGGCTGTGGTTTTCTCATTAGTGTAATTATGTGAACCACCAAATGTTTAACAACAATTTGATTTCTCAGTACATATAAACAGTTAGCAATCTGCTGATATTTATGTTTTTCAGGTTCTAAAATTATTGCTTTATTTTAACTATAATATTCTGCCGACATTAAAAATATTTACATCCAGGGCCGGCCCGGTGGCGCACTGCTACAGTGCGCCACTTGGGAGCGCAGCGGCGCTCCCGCTGAGGGTTCGGATCCCACATACAGACCGGTTCCCGCTCACTGGCTGAGCGAGGTGCGGGCACAGCACCGAGGGTTGCAATCCCGTTGCCGGTCCCGGTCCAGTACGGGCATGACACTGAGGGTTGCGATCCATTGCCAGACATGAAAAAAGACAAAGGAAAAAATATATATATATATATTTATATCCACATATGAATAACAGCCTTGTGTAATTCCACATGGGAGTGTGATAAGTACGGACTGAAGAAATGGGAAACCCATGTTTTTGGTTTTGGATTTTTTTAATTCCATAAATTCCTTATAGTATTGACTCTTGTTGACTATTAATAAATGAGTCCAATTTGAAAACAGTAAACAACAGAAAATTGAGATAAAATAATAGAAATACACGTACACACGTACTTATCCAGGAGTATTCTTAAAAAACTGATTTAACAGACATAATTTAAATATGCTACAGAAAGTATTTAACAATAAGTAATAAAGTACATCAGAGATTAAATATAAAACAACCTATAAAAGGAAATCTGCGTCCCCATTATTGGTCTCCCCCTGGCACTAACGCATCCTTGTCAGAGCTGCTGTGCCATGCACACGCCACACTGATGGTGGGACGGGGCGTCTGAGAGGGCTGAAGTCCCTGCCCCGGCCCTGCCCCATGTGCCAGGGGGAGGAACCGTGTGGATACTCTGTTCACCTCTGATTGACGGTGGCCCGTCCTGCCTTTGTTCTCAGACTCCTCACCTTTAAAAATGAGGTTAAGGGCCGGCCCGGTGGCGCACTGCTACAGTGCGCCGCTTGGGAGCACGGCGGCGCTCCCGCTGAGGGTTCGGATCCCACATACAGACCGGTGCCCGCTCACTGGCTGAGCGAGGTGCGGGCGCAACACCGAGGGTTGCGATCACGTTGCTGGTCCTGGTCCGGTACGGGCGCAACACTGAGGGTTGCAATCCATTGCCGGTCACGAAAAAAGACAAAAAGGAAAAAAAATAAAAATAAAAATAAAAAAATAAAAATGAGGTTAAGTTTCTGTGGCCAACTTAAGAACCAGTTATACAACAGAAATTTAATCAGAGGAACCCAATGCACATTAGCACTGGGACAGCCGCACAGGACCCTCACAAGAATGACCAGTCAGTGCCTAACACACTGGCTGAGTGAATGAATGGAACAGCGTGTGAGAGTCAGCTGACTTCTCAACCCACTGGCAGGACACAGGCTCCTTTTGGCTCAGAGTGAAATACCCACACTGGTGGGGACCAGAGGCACCCCTGTCACTTGGAGGGAGTTATGGTCACCTCATCCATATGTCCCCAGGAACATATGCAAACACAGGCCCAGGAGAAATCTGGGTGTCCGTAGCAGTCCCCTCCAAGGTAAATCCGCACCTTAGGCCAGTAGCCAAGCCCGCCTTCACTGGGAACACTTGAGCCAAATTTGTCCACACATCCCTGTTGCCATGAGGGGCAGTTAAAACTGCCTGACCTTAACATGCGGCAGCAGAGCAGGCCTGGCCATGCCTGCACACCGCTCTTCGTACCACTGCAAACGAGACACTTGCGCCATCTCCCTGGTCCTCAGTTTCCTGAGCCACAAAATGGCATTGACAACAACAACCACAGTAGCTGCCTCACAAGGTGGTCATGAAAATTAAAACACACACGAAGGGCTTAGAACTCTGCACAGCACCTAGTAGGAGATCAGTAAGTGTCAGCTGGTTATTACCCTGACCCTCCCAATAAAACCTTCTCTCCTGCCCTCTGCATCACGTGGGTTCCAGCACCCCTGCGCTCACCCATGCTGGGAATGCACCTCCTGCACAGCCAGCCCCATGCCTCTAGCCACGCGCGTGCCCAAATCCCACCTCTCCCCCCTGAACCAGCTCAAACTTCAACTCCTCCAAGCTATAAAAAGTTCTCTTCTTCCTCCAAAGCCCTCTATGTAGCATAAGACGCACAACTCATTGATCAGTTAATCGTGTGGCACCTTTGAGTTTCAAATGATTTAAATTCTTTATTTATTAGTTCATTTTTCATATGCTGAGGTCCTGTCTCCTCAGCTAGACGAAGCCTCTTTGAAAACAGAGTGGGCATCTGGAACATTGACCTTGAATTGCCAATGACCGCTCCCTGGGATGTGCCCAGTAGGTTTTAGACACAAGTGGACAAATAGCCTCAGCGTAACTTAAGGTCCATTAAAACGGTCAAGTGCAATCTGAAGAGGGTATCCTTACACAGGAGCTCTCCTGCCGATGGCTCCACAGGCCCTGACAGTCCGTTTTACACAGCCAGCTTCCCAGCAGTAAGTGGATCATATGCACAGTTAAAATCAAATATCTGCTTTTAAAAACTAAAACAATGGGTTCACATGACTGTAGAGTCCACACCACCCAACGGTCTGACTCTACAAAGAGAAATGAGAACGATGCCCACGCAGAGGAGTCGGCAGCTGGCCCGCCGCTCACAGCTCAGGACGGAGATGTCAGCTTGGGGAGTGGACGGCAGGCCAGGGTCACCGTGACTGCCCCACTCAGGACGCAGACAGCTCAGGACCGAGAGGCAGCAGGAGTGGCGATGGAGCGTTTTGTGGCAAAACGTGGCTGGAAGAACGGGAAACTGTCTCGACATATAGCCGGCCTTGTTTTCAGAGTTTGGTTGGGTTTGGTTTAGTTTGATTTGTTCTTGTTTTTTTTCTTTTTTTTTTTTCAGAAATGCTTTTAAGAATTTAAAACGGCAGCTGCACTCAGCACCGTCTACCTTTGAGCATCCTTTGCCCAGCAGCACGTGACTTACTCCCAGCGCACGGCTGGGAGACCCTCGGAGGCCTCCTTGCACAGTCTTCCTCTTCTCAGAATTAATCTGGCCAGAGCCCTACTCTGTGGGCCATGGGCAAGCCTCACCACAGGGAGCCCTGCTGTGTGGACACCCTGCATACTAGGTGTATTTGTCCGTTTCTGCTGCTTATAACAAAATACCTGGAACTGGGTAATTTATAAAGAAAAGCGAAATTTATTGCTTACGGTTTCTGAGGCTGGGAAGTCCATCTGGCAGTGGTGACAGTGACCCAGGGGTCTCACATTGCAACACAGTGGAAGCAGAGAGAGAGAGCAAGAGAGACTCTCTTCTTTTAAAGCCCTCAGAGCCACACCACTGACCAGCGTTTTTAATCCAGTCACTAGGCACGGTCCTACAATCCCATCACCTCTTCAAGGCTCCACCTTTCAATCACCATAATAGGATTTCCCACCCTCTTAACAGTCACGGCGGGGGCTAAGTTTCCCATACATAAAACTTGGGGGGCACAATTCAAGGTCCAGTGAGTTTGGGGGGACATAATTCGATCCACTACGCTAGGGTTCATCCAAACCTTTCTGAACACCTAGTGAATTGGGACAGTCTTCTCTTCTATTTAAGCATTACCTGGGGCCTGTCGCATGCCCGTCCTCCAGTGCCTTGAGGTAAGGATGAGAACTGTTTTGGAAGTGAGTTCTGGCACCTGTGCCCCTTCCTCCATGGTCAGCAAGCTTCTGATTCCCACAGCGAACGTCCACTCTTTTTGCTGATCCAAAAGATGCTGATGGGCACAGACAAAAACGTCTGCAAGCAAAGCCTTCCTTCTAGTCAAAGGCCCAGGAAAGGGTAACCTATCATGACAGAAAACTTTCAAACAACGGCTTTACCGTAGCTAAACTCCACAGAAAAATCTGAGATCCCCACCACATCTTCACCTGCAAAAGCCAAATAGCCTAGACCAAGGTCACCCGACTGCAATGAGGGGCACAACCGTCTCGCCAGGATTGTCTCCAAGGAGGGGAATGGGGAGCCAGGACTTCAGCCTGCTGGATGGTGACCAGCCCCTTCTGCAGTCCCCGAGGTGTCGGTGGAGCCCACGTGGAGAGCTCGGGCTGGCAGCCCTGCCCGGCAGGAGCGAAGCTCCTCTCCCCTCCACACTAGGTCGGTGTCTAAGGAGGCCCAGTGGAGACTCGGGATCTTTACCTCCATTCAACAGTAACAAGGCCACATCCCCCATGGTGTCAGTGGAGGCCACATGGGAGCAGTAACAGGACAACCCTGCCCGTCCCAGCCAGGGTGGGACCAGTGGAGCCCTAGTGGGGACCCTAGATTTTTGAAATTTAAATATGGCTTAAACTGTGAGAGACGCGGTGGCCCCAGGCGGTGTGCGGACAGGCCTGGTGAGCAGAGGGCAGGTGGCGTCCTGCCTAGGACCACGTTCCCAGTGGGAGCCCGTTGCAGTCTCACAGGACCTCGTTCACGTGGCGACCACAGCCTTGACTGCCGCCGCAGCTGCCCACATGGCTCTGGGCAACCCGAGTGTGGGGACCTGTCCACTCTGAGGGGCAGCGGCCGCGTCGCACTTTCCTGTTGTTCCAGCTGCGCCGCTGATTCACCGAATCCAAAATCAGTGCCCATTGATGCCGTGGAGCTGGGCTCTTATTTTAAGCGTGATGGGAGTTGATAAATTCGATCTTCATGTTTTAGGTTTCTGTCCTCTCAGGATACTGTGGGTACGGGTGATGGGGGTGGCGGGTGACAGCAAGGAGAGCCACAGGGCTTGGTTGTAGGGACAGCGACAGGACATCAGAATCGAGACAGGTGTCAGGCAGGCAGAGGGACCTGCTGCTGGGTGGACGGGGCGGGCGATGCAGGGGCAGTGGTCAGACCCCCCAGCAGCGCACCTGTCACACACCCGTGCCTGTCACGTGCCCATGCTGCACAGGGAAAGCAACGCCCTTCCCCGGCGTCCCAGTCCTCGGCTCCTTCACCCTGTCCCTGCTGTCGTGCCGCTGCCAGGTGCCTGAGGCCAGCTCCTCCGTCCCCTGCGCTGCCCCATCCCCGTCTATCTACTGGAGAACTTCCAAAACCACCTCCCGGAGTTTGGAACCCTGCTCTCTGCCGCCTGTACAACCCCACCCCTATCTCTCTCGGTCTGTCTCCAGCCTGTCCCCTCTGCCTGCGCTCTCCGAACCCTGCAGGCTGGAGGGCAGCCCCACTCTCCTCTCCAGCCTAGCCCTAGCATCTGTGTTCATGATTTTAAATTCTCTTTATGCTCTGCTGAGCCTCAGACTTTTATCTCTATCTCCAGTCTCTCCTCTGAACTCAGACTTATCATCAATCCAGCTGACTTCTCTCCTCAGATGACCTGGGAGCAAAGAGGAATGGAGGAGATTTGAGGCAGGAGGACGTGTACGAAGTAGTCAGATGGCCTTGGTGGAGGGAGGTCACCAAGCACAGCGGGATCACCAGGCACGGGGCCCGTCTGATGTTTAAAGTGAAGCCAGTGATCCCTCTTTTGCGATTTTCTCCAGCAGCTCAGGGACAGGAACAGAGAAAGCGGATGACTGGTTCCAGCCAAGCTTGGATTCTTCAAGCACAGGACTCCTGCTATGATGACTGCATGACAAACCTCCTCAAACCGTAGTGGCTTTGAAACAACTACAACAGACAGGACCAAGCGTACACATCAGAAAGACGTGGTTCAGTTTTGCAGTGATGGATACGCCGATTACCCCAAATAGACCACCACACATTGTATACGGAGACTGAAATATTAACTCTGCACCCCGTAAATATGTACAATCAATATGTTTCAATAAACGCTTTTTGAAAGCAGTGGCTTTAAAGAACAGCAACGTTATTATATCTCGCAGGTCAGGAATTCAGGCAGGTCTCAGCCAGATGATCTTTCTGCAGCTTGTGGCATTGACAGAGGTCACTCAGTGGCACTCAGCAGCAAGTAGGCTGGTCTAGAGCACCCAAGACTGCTTCACCCACACGGCCGGCACCTTGTGGGGATGCAGGAAGGAACGTTTAGTCCTTCCAGAAAAGAGGTCGCAGAGTAACTGCAACTCCTGACTTGCGTGGCTGGTTTCCCCAGAGTGAGGCCACCACGGGAACCAGGGCCAAGCCAGCAGCGCCACTTCCACTGCGCTCTTTTAGTTACAATCAAGTCATGTGGCCAGTCCAGACTCGAGGGCAGGGAATTGATTCCACGTCCCAATGGGGAGAGACAAGGTCACGCACTGGACGAGCATGTGGAAGGGCCCCCTTCAGAAGCTCTTCGTTGGTGTAAGGGGGCGGGATGATGAGACCGGTTTTGGCACATGCTGACTCCCTCTTTGACCTGCTGGACAAACCATTCTGACCTCCGTCTGTTCCACCTGGGTGGATAGCAGATGGATGGAGGAAAACACTTCCCTGGACCAGAAATAACATCGTCTCCAAGCAGAACCCTCCGGGATTGATGTATTCTACCAAAAACAGAGACCTTCAGTTGCCAAAAAAAGCATCTTGGGTCAATCACTGACATGAGGGGCTGCCTCATGCAAAGCTGGACTCATTGTTTAGGGAGGAGAAAAACGGCCAGAAAGAAATGAGAATGTGTCAGAAGGATCAAAAACAGCTCTCGGGAGGCCAAGGTGAAATAGAGAGAGCGCACGCAAGGGAAGGAGAGACAGTAGACGACACGAGGACACGGGCGCCCACGGCAGACGGGGCCGAGGAGAAAAGCCGAGGGAAAAGTGGCGACAGGGCACAGCAGCTCTTCCCTGCGGCTGCTGGGGTCCCCCCGCAGAGCGCCCCGGGCTCCTGCCGGCTGCTCTCAGCAGCGCAGCTCACAGAAGACAGCTCCCTGGCTGGCTCATCTATTTAATAGCTCAACCTCAACCTCAACCCCGAAGACAAATGTTTAGGTAAACGACGAAAGGCGCAGAGTGGTGGATACGGCCGCTGTCATTTGTGTTCTTTAGTACACGTGTGTACTCGTGTACACACACATTAATGCACATACACGCATGCACATATGGCGCTGTGTGCAGATCATATGTGGTGGGAGAGGAAAGCAACTAACAGATGCTGGTTACCAGCCAACCAAGGCAGGAGTTGCAGTTACCCTGCAACCTCTGTTCTGGGGACAGGAGCAGGCGGGTAGCTTACTGTTCATTGTATATCCTTCGAAATATTGTACATGTCTTTTGAATGTTGTACATATTGCCTATTGAAAATAGAGATAGAGAAAGAAAAACAGATAACATTTTAAGCCCCTGAAAAAACCCAAAGGTATTTTCTGAACTTCGTATGACAATAAACATTGGAGGAGAGGAGCCTACAAAGTAAACCTCATGCGAGCGCGTTGGTGGTATAGTGGTGAGCATAGCTGCCTTCCAAAGTAAACCTCATTCAAAACTCTACATCCGCATATTACCCCCAAATCTCAACAGAATGAGCCACAGGATGAGAAAGTGCAGCACAGCAGATGGGCCACTTCCTGCCCTGTGATGCTCCTGGGGTGACTCTCGACTGGAAGATGTATTAAGCAAAACAAAATGACCTGCTCAACTGTGAAGTCGCTCAGGTTTGTGCATGTGTGCTACATGGGATAACGAATCGCTGACTGTCTACAAAAAGTATCTGTGGGATTTAGTACCACTGTGCGCATCTTTTCAAAGTATCTCATTGAGGTTGATTTGTGCCTCAAGCATCACAAAACTTAAAATGCCCTAAAGGCTGCATTTTTATAACCATTTAAGTAGATTGTGACCCAGATGGTCCTGACTCCTTGTCTCCCTTCATCCATCCCTACGTCTCTATTTCTTGCTAGAAGACTCGAGTCGACTCTCAAAATTAGCATGGTTTTGCATGTTCAATAGCAGTGGAGAATTATAAAGCAATGAAACCTCTCCTCGGTAGGTCAACTCAAGCTAAGGGAGAAAATAAATAAGACTCGGCCTCTACACTAACCTGAAGCAGCTTGTTATTCATCCAGATGGTGAACAAACCGAGAGCACAAAGGCAGGCGATGCCTTGAGTTGAGAAGACGCCCTTACAACAGGAAAGTCGCCAGATGCAAAATTCAGCCTCAATAAACAATGTGAAAAGAGACGTTATGTTTAGAGCTTCTCACACTGTGCTGTGTGAGAAAGCACATGCCGGCTGGTCCTGGCTCTGCGCCCCGCTCCCACACGCACCCCCGTTTCTATTTTGGGTTAGCAGTAATTCACACCGCATTCTGGAAGGTTTTGTAGTTGGCTGCGGTGGGGGACAGATGGCCCCAGGATGTTCCCGCAGCCGTGCCCCTGGGAGCTCAGGCTCCACGAGCTGTCCAGAGCGCCTCAGTGGGGTGCCCGAACAACTCGCCGTGGGACGCTTGCAGCTCTTTCCCTGGAAGAACTTGGCCACTTTCCGCCCTTGAAGATTTTTTTTCTTCGCACATGTGCAGAGCACCAGAGTTGCTCAACTGAAGCAATCCCACACCCCCAGCAAGCGAGGCCGCACAGCAACGGGAGCCGCGGATGGAAAACGGCCCCACGGAACGGTCTGAACTGGAAACGCCAGCCCCTGGGGAAGAGCCTTCCGTCCCCAGCCACTGAGGAGTTCAGAAAAGCAAAGCAGTTGTTAGGACAGTTCTGCAGCCTCAGACACCAGCACTCAGATGACAGCATCAGCACTTGCAGACGGACCCACAGCCGCCACCTGCCTGACACCGGCCCCTGTCAATCTGCTGTGTGCAGCCACTTCCCCAGTCCAGGCTCTTTCTAAACTCTCACCCAGCTCGTCGCCTCACGTTCTGGCCGGTCCGCTGTCCCCAAGCATTCCTGCGTTCTCACACGGCCAGCTAACGCCTTGCGGGACAGCCTCCGCCACCCACGCTTGACAGACAGCCCCCATCAGTCCTTACTGCCAAAACCCTTGCCTGGCATTCCGCCCCCAGTCACCCCTTCCAGAGTCATTGCTCCATCTTTCTCAAGCTACAGACTTTTGAGCTGAGACTTAAATGACCAAAAAGAGTGGGTCACATAGAGAGCTGGGCACGCGCAGTGCAGGCAGTGGGGACAGCATGTGCAAAGCCCCTGAGGCCCCAAGGAGTTCGGACAAGATCAAAGGACTTCCAGAGGCCAGTGCTGCGGGAGGGTTGTGAGGAGGGGCATGGTGGCTCAATGTGGGGCCGGAACGAGAGTCGGGGACCGGCTCGTATTGCTGGAGGGACGAGCGGGGCTCTGCAGTCACAGGAGGGCTTCATGGCCAACGCTGACGGGACCTAGATTCTGCTGGGAGCTCCCAGCGGCTGCTATGTGGAAACAGATCAGGACAACGGGGACGGGACAAGGGTGGAAGGGAGGGCTATTGCAGCAGTCCCAGGGACTGGCGACCAGGAAGTCACAGAGAAGCGAGCAGACTGAAGACGTACATCGGAAGCAGACTGGAAAGAATGTGCTGGTGGATCAGATGGGTGAGGGCAGGGTGGGCTGAGGGACAGAGAAGGAAAAGACCGGGACTGACCCCCAGGGCCCTGCCTGGGGCAACTGAGAGAGGGTGACCCCTTCACTGAGATGGTGACCACTGGTGTAGAAGCAAGTTTCAGTGAAGAATCTTGACTTTAGTTTCAGATATGGGACGTTTGTCATGGCCGAGAGAGACACAAAAGGAGGCGTCCAGAAGGTGGTCGGCTGTGCGAGAGTGGGGTGGGGCTGGGGAAGATCCGGGCTGGATGTGGAAATGTGGAAGACGTCAGCATTTGGTGGCCTTCCAGGCCATGGCCATGGGGGAGGACAGCTTGGGAGGCCCTGCCTGCAGGAAGCTGGCTGCTGGGCTGCAGCGTGACCACATCTCCCGTGCAGCGCGGGCTCACGAAAGTCCCCTCCTGGCCAGTCACTGAGAGATGTTACATGCTGTCTCCTCCAACATGCTCTAAGCTCCTTAAGGGATGTGAAAGAAAACCGATTCTGAAATCCAAAGTATAGGAAAACCCTAGCGATAATGGGATGGGTCCAATCGTACAAACCCCAAAATGTTCCCAGTTGCTGGGGCTATTTCCAGGCCCCTGTGCCCACCAGGAGCCACGATGGTGCCCAGTGGGAGAGACCCACCAGGTCCAGTCAGGGAAAAGCTGATCATGTCTAACAGCGTCTGGTATCGGCGCCCAAACTTCCTGCCCCTGCCGGGAATCATGTCCCCACAGTCCTGCTGGGTATGAGAGAGAGACGACTGCAGTCACCACCGGGCCAGAACGGGCCCAGAGGACGCACTGAGAGCCGCGGGAGAGGTCGGCGTGGGGCTGCGGCCAGGCATGTGCTCGCCATCTGTCAGGCGGAGGAGCTGAGCCCTGGTGTTATTCAGCACTGAAAGATCCTGGAGTTTGACTGACACCCTGGGCAGCCTCAGCCAAGACAGATGGGGTCTGGGGTCCAGACGGGGTGGAGGGGCTCCGCTGTCCTGAGGAAGATGCCTCTGGAGGGCCGGGCCACCCCAGGTACTGGGGGCAGGGGTGCGGGGTCTCCAGGGCCTGGGAGGAGAGCACGGCTGAAGCAGGGGGCGGCCTAGGCCTGAGCTGGGACTTTCATGTGTGACTCAGCTTCAAAGACGAGGGTGGGACTGAGGGTCCTTCTCCGCAGGACCCTTCAGAGAACAGTAGTGCCAGACTTGCAGGCACCTCCCCAAACGGGTAAGTAACTTCAGGCTCTTTCGGGAAAACTGTGATACATAGATAAGTCTCGTCCATTAATTTAAGGCCAGACACCAAGAACGGACCAAGGGCCCCTCTTCAGTGCGACTCCTGCAGCCCTCACCAGATGCCCACCTGGTGTCCCCCCTGCAAGGACCCTTCTCCAGGAAAGGTTACGTGTCCCTTCCTACTGAACTCAGGCATGGCCAAGTGATACCTTGAGGTGAAGAGCCGGGCAGAGTTGGCTAAGTCCCCTTTCCTCCATCACATAGTAACTCCAGAGAGGATGCTCCTAAGCCTGGATCCCGGGGCAGGGCAGCTTGGAGTGGAGCAGCTGCACCCGTCCCCACGCCACGTGAGTAAGAAGGAGCCTTTCTCTTTAAACCACTGAGACTGGGGTTCGCGTGTTTCTGCGGCAGACCCAGCGCATCCTGGCCCTCACACCCACCAGCTCACACACCCCGCCTGGTTTCTGAACTTGCAACTGGCGGTTATAAAAATACTTCTGCAGCAACAAAATTCAGAGGCAGAACTGGAGGAGGAGATTTCATTAAAGCTGATTGCTACATTAGGTGCTCACAACTCAGATCAGAACCAGGCCTAGGATCGCAGAAGGTGTTTAAGAGGCATTGTGCTTGTGACAGAAATAAATAAAAGCTGCAGACTCAGAAGGAAAGTCCCAAACCTCCACCACCAATGATGCCCTGTGCATGGACACAGGAGCTGGAGATTCAGGGCACGTGAGGGGACTGGGCTGAATATAGTGATGTGTTATTTAAACAGCTCCCCGCTTTGCACATGTGTGGGCTCTTTTGTATTATTGGACTGTATCTGTAACACTTCTCCCCTGGTATTCCCTCTGATCTATCTGGAGATGGATTGGCAAAAGTCAAATTTTAACAGTACAGCTTATTTTGGTTAATGAAAAAAAGGGATTCTGCCCCCTTTGAGTCAGTTCCAGGCTATGCCTGAGTCCTTCGAGTGTAAGAACTGCCTGCAGGCCCCCAGAGCTCCTGCTGAGAACACAGATTTGCCGGTGGCCAGGGTGGTTCCCATTTGGTTACCAGGACATTTCCAGTTTGGCTGCTGAAAGCTGAACATCTTTCCTGTGAGCCATTCCCCTGGGACACCCGGGTTGGCTCTCAGAACCGAATCTCACATTTTCCACGCTGCTTTCAGTTACCCGAAGAGTGGGCTCACCCCGTCTAAAAGTGGCTCTGAGAAACCTGCATCTGAGTGAGGGTTCGGCTCACAGCTGAGCACGCCTAACAGGTTGAAGTCACGTGACTCGGGGACACACGTGCTGCTTACACATGCCCACATGTGTCCAATGGCAAATGCTCCTTTCGCCATGAGGGGGAGGCTGTTCCTGTGTGTTTCAGATGCCAGCCCAGAAGACACGGGACACCTCGTCATCTCCCAGCAGCGCTCTGGAAGCAAGGACGGCCCATGTGAGTGCCACGTGGCCCTGGAATAAGGCAATGCTGCCTTGCCGTAAAACTGTCGTCTAAGGTAACACGGGTTTTTGTTTTCTTTTTTTCCTTCCCGGTCTCAGGATCTGAGGCCATTTTGTGCCCTCTCCAGTCCCGTCTTTTCGTTACACACCCACCTACCCACCCACACCGTCTGCCCCCTCGGCTCAGAGCTGCCCCGTGGTCTTGCCTTTTTTCCCATGAATAAGCCTCGACTTCAGAGCAGAAGAAATAAAGAAGGAAGGAAGGGAGGGATGGAGGGAAGGGAGAGAGAGAGAAAGGAAAGAAGAAAAAGAAAAGGAAGGAAGGTGTGACAGAAACAAGCCAGGGCATGTCACATGCTGTCACCAGCGCCTGGCCCCTAGAGAGGAACTGGGAGCTTTCACTGTTCTCAGGAGGTGGCGCCTTTAGTGGGGGTGAGAATAAGCCAGGGCAGGAAGCATCGCCTCTCGCTCGTCCTGTGGCCGCTGTGGTTAGATGGGGCCAGGCAGAACCAGCAGTGGGGGTCCTCGCCCTCAGGGGACTCTGGCAAAGGAAGAAAGGAAGGACAACTGCCCAGGGCCACTGACCCAGGCTGCAGGGAAGAGAGGAAACCGAGCCTCGGTGGGGGTTCCGAGTCTGGCTCCCTGTTCCCTTGCTAACTGTCATCAGGGTCGAGGTGAGAATTAAACAGGACAGCCTGTATAAAGCAGGCCTGGCACATTGTAAGCGCTCGACTCTGTGACAAAAGTTAATATTTTTTAACATGATGTCCTGCTCAGAGACCGAGCCGGTCAGCATTTGAGATTGGCCAGCCGGGGTCCCGTGCACTCCCTGCCGGCCCCGATGCACAATTCCCATCTCTCTTCCTGGGTCTCCTCATGGAGCCTGCTGCCTACAGAGCAAGCCACCGTCCCCTGCTCCCCAAGACAGCTGTCCCTGGCAACGTCGCGTGGGATACTCCGTCTCAACACTACATTCGCCGCCTGTTCAGGAGGATGGGTCCTTACGGGAGGGCTTTCGGAGGCCTCGTCCGACAGCCCAGCATTGGGGGTGGCATGTGATTTGGTGTTCTTTAGCCTGGACTGAGGGGTGGTGGGACTCGGTGGGTGGGAGCAAGGTGAGGAGAGGGGGCTGGGGAAGGGGCGACAGGGGGTGAGGGCTCGAGGCCACCGCGTGGCTGCAGACAGGGGCATCCTGGACTTGTTTGCACCTCAGGAAGACAGTGCCCAGTATTCCGTCCTCGTGTAGGGTGTCACCCGCAGACGTACATGTCCCCTAACGGGTTACAGAAGCTCCCTCCTACTTTTAATAGACAGTTGTATTTTTAATCATAATCACGTGGTGTTGCATTTTATCTGGTGCTTTTTTGGGATCTACTGAGATGATCCAATTACCTAATTTTTTTCTCCTTTATTCTATTAATGTGATGATTACTGTGAATGTTGAACCAGCCTTGCATTCCTAGAAGA
Source organism: Galeopterus variegatus (assembly GCF_000696425.1). Taxonomy (NCBI): domain Eukaryota; kingdom Metazoa; phylum Chordata; class Mammalia; order Dermoptera; family Cynocephalidae; genus Galeopterus; species Galeopterus variegatus. The sequence goes on from NW_007728234.1 coordinate 154,418, forward strand.
AAAGCTCCCTCAGCGCTGGTGCCGGTTCACAAGAGATCTGGTCCTGTGTTCTTCTTTCTGGTAAAGTCCTTGTCAAGTTTGGTTATCAATATTACAGTGGCCTCATAAAATAAATTGGAATATGAACCTCCTTTTTCTACTCTCTGAAGAGTTTCTGTAATGTTGGTATTGTTTTTTCCTTAGATATTTACACCACTTGTTGACATTTGGGATGGTTTTTAACATGTGTCCACGATTTCTTCGGTGCCCTTCCCTTCCAGAGGTGGAGCCAATTCCCTCTGCTTTGTGTGGGGGCCGCACTTCGTGACACTCCTCTAATGAGTGGGATACAAGCAGCGCGACTTCTGAGATGGGGCCACAAGGACTGCGTCTCCGTCCTGGGCTCTCTCTCTCTCAGGCCGCCCACAATGGGGAATCCCTGTGCCATGCTGGGAGCAGCCCTATGGGGTGGCCCACAGGGCAAGAGCCAGCGAGGCGCTGAGGCCTGCCAGCCCCCATGCAAGGAACCTGCAAGAGGGTCTTCCAGCCCCGGCGCACACTGAGGTGCTGCAGCCCCTGCCCACAGTGCGACTGCGGCCTCATGACAGGCCCCAGGCCAGACCACCCAGACACACCACCCTGACTCCTGACCCTAAGAAAGCAGGGGAGATAACACACGCGTGCCGCTTTCAGCTGCTAAGTTTGGGGTAATTTGCGATGCGGCGACAGATAAATACTGTGGTTCAGAAGGTGGCGCCTTGAACTCACCTGCGCCTTGAACTCACCTGATCTTGGGATACTGCCTCTAAGCTTTGTGGAGAACACTGTACAGCAACTCTGAAGAGTCCAAGAGTAGTAAAATTTGTCAGTTCTTGCAAGTTTAACAATGTCTTTGTTTTATCCTCTTGATTTATAGTTTGGCTGGATATAGAAACCCGGGTTGACAAGCAGTTTTCCTCAGAAGCATCAGGCGTTCTTAGAACGCCTTCCAGCCTCCAGGGGGCTACGGGGAAACGCGGTGTCATAACGGTTCTCATCTCAGTGGATGCCAGTGCTTTCTTTTACCTTCCAGAAGCTTCTGGGGTGTTATCTTTACCCCTGGAGTTACAAGATTTCATGATGAAGTCTTAGAGTGAGTGTTTTTTCTTCCATCGTGCTGGGTGCTTAGCGGGTGCTTTCCATCTGGGACAGCACCCCCAGGCGACCTTGTGCAGCGATGGAAGCACGCGTCACGTGCACCATCCAGCACGGCAGCCCCAGCCAGGGCGGCCACTGAGCACTGGAATTGTGGCTAGTGGGACAGAGGAACTGAGACTTTCATTTCATTTCATTTGAATTTTAATTTAGTTAACCATGGTGGCCAGTTGGTACCATATGGGTCAGTGCAGATCTAGAAGTTCATCCATATGTTCTGATAATTTTTTTTTTATTCTTTCTCTGGTTCCAATTTTGGAGGCTTCGCTTTTAGACTCCCTTGATTGGTCCTCTTACGTTTCTTATACTTTATGTTCTTTTTTTCCATCTCTGCCTTTTTATTCTTCCTTTGCAATATTTCCTTTATTTCCTGTTTCGACTTTCTATTGATATTTTTATTTTGCTTTTTTTCTCCAAGTTTCAAAAGCTCTTTTTTCTTGTCTGATTTTTTATTTTTACAGAGTTCTATACTGGATACATGAATGCATTATTTTACTTAATCAATCAGAGATTTGTGTGCATATGTGTCCTATGCATTTTCTCTTTCCTCTAAGTCCTTTGCATTCTGTCTCTGTAACATTAGTGACGCTCCTTAAATACCTGAAAATCTGGGGCTATTTGCTCATATTTAAGACTTAAGTGCTGAAAGTCTGATTGAAAGCTTTTTGCAGGGCCAGAGCTTCTCCACTGGGGTTCCCTTCAGGGTCATCAGGAGACAAGCCAACCTTTCTGATGGAGGTCCCTCAAATGTCAGTGTCCAGAGGTCTTTCCTCTAGGGCCATTAGCTTCTTAGGATAAGAATCCTTCGGTGTCATGTCTGCAGGATGGCATGGCCAGGGCCAGTGGTGTGTGTCTGTCTTCTGGTGTTCTGAGAACAAAGAAGGTTGAGAAAGCTGAGGACCCCTCCGTTCAGTGTGCAGATGTTGGCTGTGTCCTCCCGCCTAACCCTGCCGCTGACTCTCTTCTGCACTGTGCTACCTGGTGCCCCCTAAATCAGAGCAGACCCAGCTCAATCTCTGTACAAGATAAGCCTCCAGCCTCCTTGGGGGAGAGGGCAGTGTCCCCTGGGTGGATGGGCCACTTCACCAGACCTTCCTCAACCCTTGGCTTTTAGCTCCACCTTCTGTGGTCGCTGCTGCCTTCGAGACCCACGTGTTCTGGGGGACGAGTAAGAACCCGCTTCCCCTCTGCTGACATCACAGTGGACATTTTTGGTCTGTTCTGTCCATTACTCTCCACCTCTCAAAGGCTTTCTGAAGTCTCTCTTCTACTGTTGAACTTTGTATTTCCTTTATTGCCATCTTAGCGGGTTTTTGGAAGAATAGGAGATAAACACAGGTGGCCAACCCACTATGTCTAATGAGAAGACCTCTTTGTTTTTTTAATCAAATTCATTTTCTCTGCACAGTTTTCATCCACCAGCTGGCTGCACTCACCTGCCCGTGTCTCCTGCTGCTTGTTCATACAGACCCTGACCTGCAGCAAACGCCGACCTCCGTCCCAACTTCATGCTCTTGGAAGCTCACGTCGCTGTCCTCAGTTGGTAACCCGTCCATATTTATTTTTAATTAATTCGACCTCAAATCCCACAGTCTCCATGAAGCATTCAGTGACTGGTTCTTAAATTCTTTTAACACCTATAGTTTGCACATATATTCTAACCCTATTTATTTACTTATTCGTGCCTTCCTTTACTTGCTAGCTGGGAACTCATCTCCAAAGTCTTTCAGGTGGTTTATTAGGGTGGATGAAATACAGTAATATAACATACGTTAGAATCACATGGGGAAGAAAGGGAAAGCCATGGTAGAGACGTAAAAGGGAAGCAAGAAGAAGTCAGCGGAAGAGCACACAGCATCCCTCACTGAGACCACGCTCAGCAGGGCACCTGAGACCCAGTTTCCAGCTTTCCAGCAGTCAGTGCGAACAGGGAAACGTGATCATTTAGTCAAATACGAGTGTCTGACGCGGCAGAGTCCACCTTAGGAGAGTCTGATGACCCGTCTCAGCCAACTGTTCAAGGGAACAATGGTTGCTGATACGTCGAGCTTCCATGAAGGGGGCCCGCTCCCTGCAGTAAACAGCATCCTCGCTGCACCATCTCAGAACAGCAGGAGGTGGACTCTGCGGGACACCGTGGAAGGGCCATTGAGCCTTCCCAGCCAGTACCATAGAAGAACCCGCCACTGTCTTCCATCAAAGAGTGCTTGATGCCCTTGTCAGGAACAAGACCCTGGGCCGCTGGACTGAGCTGGGGGTGGTTTCACTGGGACACCAGCAGTGTCTCGTGGACAGCGCATGAGGCTTGCATTGCAAGCTGATCACTTTTACATGAATTCCTGGTTTTCTCCAAATTTCAGTTTCCTTTCTTGGAAAATGGAGATATACTTACCTTTTCCAACTGCTCAGGACTAAGATGAGAATCAATTGAGTTTGTATCCAAATGCTATGCAAATTTTGAAATACTGCACAAATGCAATGTATTATTGTCTATGATCTTTCCTAAAGTCTAAATTACTCTTCTGTGAAGCTATACTGTCAAACCTCATATGGCTTTAAGATGCTCGGGAAAACATACCCATGACACACCGCAGGGCCTTACAACATATTAAGCTGAACTATGTCTTGAAATAAAAGGCCATCTCCAAGCTTTGAATGCCCTGAGCTTAGAAGAGAACCCAGCGCAGCAGACGCTTCACACGTGCAGAAGCGCAGTCAGTCAAGGTGGAAGCGTGCAGGGCTCTACAGCTGCACAGCCCTCCCCCCACTCCAGTGCACCGGATGCCTACGCAATGCAGCGAGGTGCATGTACTATCTCAACCCACAGAGAAGTGACAAGAATTGTGAGAAAACCAGCCAGTAAGTGTTAGGGCACCTCTGATCCTAAATCTTGTTCAGCATCCACTGCAGTCTAGAGAATTTGTCTAACCAAGGACTACGGTGAGAAGTCAGATGGACAGACCCTGCACTGTCTGTAACAGACACAGCCACGTACACATGTGCACGCAGCATCCACTGCAGTCTAGAGAATTTGTCTAACCAAGGACTACGGTGAAAAGTCAGATGGACAGACCCTGCACTGTCTGTAACAGACACAGCCACGTACACATGTGCACGCACACATGCACTATAAAGGATCCCTCATGGTCCAGCGGCTCTCGGAATAATTGTGACAGGGACACAACGGTAATAATAAATGAAATCCTTCTTTGGGGGGATAGGCTGGGCAACTTCTTTAAGTTTGCTTTAAAGCTAGATTGAGGGAAAGGTGCTTTATAGGATCTTTGTTTAAAACCTTGGAATACAAAGTCCTTTGTTTAGAGTCTGTTTCATGCCCCAGGAGAAGAACATTGTCTTTCTTGAGCTGTGTTTAAAATCCCTAGAGTGCAAGCCCCTCTGCTCTTAAACCACTGGGAACATCTCAGGGTAGGGATGAAAGCCAAAGAAAGCTGTTTTCCTACAGCCACCACCACCTGGAAGCCAGCGGCCTGCCACTCACCCCACACTGCACCACCCTCAGGAGTTGCAGGCTCAGGGGTCACCAAGAGAGGCACAAAGGTGGACGGTAGAAGGCACAGCCCACTTATGGCAGCAGAGCCAACGCCACATGACCGGCCAGGTAGAGGACCAGGTAAAAGGTGACCAGCACCAAGGGCTCAACTCGAAGCTGCCGAGGCTTCTGGTTCTATGCTGGCTGGTATTTAAATCAACCTTCCCACTGAAAGCAACCACAAGTGCTGATACAATTTTTTTTTTACCTGTTAAAAGCATCAAAGAACTGATAATTATCAGACCAAACCTAAACGTAGCCAGAAACTCAAAGAGATAGCTGTGATCTGACACTCACTGCCCAAGGGGTGTTTGCTGAACTCGGCACATCTGAGCTCCAGTTTTTACAGCTTCCCGGAGCTCTGAGGAAGAAGATGAAACCTAGGGACCACCCACGGTGGGAATTCTAATATAAAAGGTAACCCACAAGGTTGCCCCACCCCTTACCACACAGGAAAGCTGCCCGGGTGCTGAGCAGCGCAGGGGGAGGAAGGGAGCCCCGTCTGGAAAGAGTTGCACCTGCACTGCAGCCAAAGACACAGAACCTCAAGCTGTGAATCTGGTTCAAAGCATTCCAGACAGATAGTGGCCTCAGGTGGCAGAGGTACGTACAGATGCTCTCTGACGAACACTCCCTAATTCCAAGCCTCAAAGAATTCCCACAAATAATTTTCTAAGGACGTTGAACAACACAGTGAAACATAAAGCACACAGGGAAAAGGTATCGTGAGTGAGGACCAGTGGCAAGTCAAGGTGCCAGGCTTTAGTTTAAAGCTTACGGGGTCTATTGCAGAAGAGCCACCATTGACCATATCTGACCACACCTGACCTGGAACATTTCAGCCAAAAGCAGAACAGAGCATGACAACAGGCGTCAGTCCCCAACACGCAGGTTCACACTGGCCGACTGACTGGTAGCTTAGTTCCCTGAAATTTAAAGTTCCTGGAAAATTAGAGAATGCACTTTGGGTCATCCCTCCTCTTCCCTTGTCCCCTAGCTGTGTCACCCTCACCTAGATCATGCACTCCTCATATCTCATATTTCCGACTGCCAGGGCCCTCCTGCTATTACCTGAACAACCGACCCGCCTCCCCACCCAGCCACTCTTCAGAGCTAAGATCTGGAGGGCTCCCATATTTCATTAATCCCCTCAAAATTAATCTGTCCAAAGTTTATTCCATCAATGCTAATGCGTTTTCTGCTAATCTGACCAATTTGACTAATGGTGATCAAAAACCATTTTCATCCGACTCAGGATTTTTACCCTTTTCGGAATAATCCTTTTCCTCTTCAGGAATGGTGTCCATGGCCCCATGATATCCAGCACACAGTCCCTCTATTTTCTCCCCTCCTGCAACTTTCACCAGCACGTGGGTCGACCCCCCGCAGCACCGTCACCTCCCAGAGCCGAGCAGGGCTCCCGGCCTCTCACCTCCAGCCGCCTTCTGCAGCTTCCTGCCCTTCCTGCGCCGGCCACTGAGCGCCCAGCCTATGCTCCTGATGGGGGCTGTAACACCGCCCCACTGGAGGGGACTCTGCTGGGGGCTGCCCCCCATTCCTCCCCTCTCCTCTGGTATTAGCCCTAGTTTTTCCTTTAGCACCTGCCCCTCTCCCGGGTGAGTCCCTGAGCTTGAGGTGAGCCCAGCTCTTTGCTCCGCAGGTGGGCAGGTGACCCGGCTTCCCAGGAAGAAGCCAGCATCTCCCGGCCTCAGTGATTGGTCCAGGAGTGGAGGTGTGGCCCAACCCCAGCCAGTCAGAGCCAAGCAGCTTCAGCCCTAGCTCTCTGGCTACACTCTAGGTTTTCTTTCCATTAGGGTTTCCCAACTGGTGAGAACCAAGTCAGGAGCAATTTTGTCAATAACTTGTGAAAAATGCCTTGAAAGAACCAGAGTCAAGAGTTGGAGAGAAAAAGGGAAGATTCCTGATGATACCATTTGACCTCCTGGGTCCAGCCTTGGTGAGACAGCACTTCAGTCATTTCTGTTGGGAATGCAAGTCAAGCCCCTGTACTTTTAGGGCAGGTTCAGCTGGAATTTTGTCATTCGCAGCCTGATAATAATATACCCACAGTCCTGGCCCAACTCCTCCGGGCACCTCTCTCCCTAACATCACCCTTGCCAGCCCTGGGTCCCCTGCCCTGTCGCCTACCTCCAGGCTAACGAGGATGCCTGGAACTGACGTCGACCACACGAGCCAAGCCCTACAGCTCCTGGTTGACATCAGCAGTGGCTTCCTGCCATCCTTTTGTTTACCGTGAGTCGGTTAGCAAGTGCAATGATCTCCTCACTAGGACTTGTCTATTGATCATCCATTATGCACCAGACTTTGTGATGGATACGGGGAATCAGGCAAAGATCTACACTGTCATGGAATCGCATTCCGATCAGAGAGTGGGAAGATGATGAATAAACAAGTTAGCCAACAGGTAAACAAGAGATTTTCAGAATGGGATAGGTGTTATCAAAGAAAGAAAACTGTAATGTGAAAGAGAATCCAACATCCCACAGGGTGTCAGGGAAGAGCTCTTGCTGCGTTCGCTGGCCTTTGAGCTGAGACCTGCGTGACAAGCACCCAGCCCAGCGGGATCTGAGGTGGGAGCATCCCAGGTACAGCAGGAGGCAGGATAGGTCCTGAGGTGGGGACAAGCTTAGTGGGTCCCAGAAACATGCAGGAGACCAGTCCCCTCGATGGGGCATGAATGGAAGTGCGGCAGGAGAACAAGATGCACTGTTAAATTTGTGTGTGCAAGAGCATTGCTTGGGGGCGGGCACGTGGCTTAGACTCAGTGAAATTACACTTCCTTATCTTCTCTGGCTAGCGGTGCCCAAACACACCCAAGCTTCTCACACTGAAAGTCCAGCCATGCGGGGGACATACCGGTGGGCAGAGGCGACAGCAGGGTTGTGGCTTAGACTCAGTGAAATTACACTTCCTTATCTTCTCTGGCTAGCGGTGCCCAAACACACCCAAGCCTCTCACACTGAAAGTCCAGCCATGCGGGGGACATACCGGTGGGCAGAGGCGACAGCAGGGTTGGAGACCAGGGCAGAGCGGGGGGAGGACTTCAAGCAAGGGAATGGCTGGTCTGAATCATATTTTTAAAAAATCATTTTGGGGGCCGGCCCGGTGGCGCACTGGATAGTGCGCCGCTTGGGAGCGCGGCGGCGCTCCCGCTGAGGGTTCGGATCCCACATACAGACCGGTTCCCGCTCACTGGCTGAGCGAGGTGTGGGCGCAGCGCCGAGGGTTGCAATCCCGTTGCCGGTCCCGGTCCGGTTCGGGCGCGACACTGAGGGTTGCGATCCGTTGCCGGACACGAAAAAAGACAAAAAGGAAAAGAAAAATCATTTTGGCTACTGTGTGGACAATGAATTTGTGGGGAGTGAGACCCATTAGGAGGCCACTGAAGTGGTGAGGTGGCAGGGTGGCAGCTCAGGCTAGTACAGTGGCCCTGGAAGCAGCTGGACTGAAGAGGAGTGGACGGGATGGACTTTGGATGCAGCGCTCACTGGAGGAGCTCCTGGACCTGCCAGTTTCAGAGTCCCACCCACGTCCCCATCTCAGGCCTGCGGGCTTCCCTCAGGAATCAGGGGGAAAAGACATTTTTACAAAGAAAATGCGTCTGCAGCCGCAGCCTGTGCTGTGACCCATGAGATGGATTCTGCAGGTGGCAAAGCTGCGGACAAGCGGCGAAGGCGCCGTCGGAGCCGCGCGGGAAGCCCGGGGCCCGCGGGCCTGGAGAGGTGGGGACGCGAGGGCGCGGGGACACCGGGCCTCCTGCTCGGCCCAGCCCGGGAACAGCGAAGCCCGCAGTCGCCCTCGGTGGGCAGCCGAGCTACGGGGCATCCAGCCTGCACCCGGACCTCTGGCCAGGCCACCCGGCTGCGCGGGCCTCACACGAGCCTCTCCTGGGCCCGGACGGCACCTCGGGGACCGGGCTCTCCGTGGAGCGGCCGTGCCGGAACTGGGCGGGACGCGCGGCTGGCGCGGGGACACACCGCCCTCGTGCGGCCGCCGGGAGCGCCTCCAGAAGGCGCGGAGCTGACGCAGCGACCGCCCTGTCGCAGCTGACGGTCGCCCCAGGCTGGGAAGGAGAACGTCCCCAAGGTGGAGTTAGGAGCCTTGGTTTTAAGGGCTGGCTCTGGAACTCTGGACGTTACTGAAATCCTCTGTTCTCAGCTGTAAAGGGACGAAGATCATAAAAATGTGCGTTGTGAAGCGCACATGAGGTGGTGTGTGTGATGCAGCCTCCCGCACACATACGTACATGCACGCGTGCACACGCACATACGTACATACACGCGCGCACACACACGCACATACACGCACGCGCACACACATAGGTACTTGCACGCGTGCACACGCACATACGTACATACACTCGCGCACACACACGCACATGCACGCACGCGCACACACATAGGTACTTGCACGCATGCACACAGAGACGTACATGCACGCATGCACGTACACGCCTGCTCACACACACAGAGCAAGATACGACTGTCCAGGTTCAAAGGGATTTTTAA
>NW_007728234.1:164725-234299 GCF_000696425.1 Galeopterus variegatus
GCTCCGGGCTGCAGGGACAGAGACGTCCCCGCCGCCTCCACGCATCTTGAGGCTGGGCGGGGCTGTCCCATGGCACTGCAGAGGGGCCTGGCGGGGACCCGAGGACAGAACCAGCCTCCAGCTGAGCACAGGCCTGGCCACCGTGAGGTCCCCACACCTCGCAGTACCTCCCCCCAGTGGCCTTCCTCATCCAGCTCAGTCCACCAGGTTGCAGGCCAGCCTATGGCTGGACCACACTACGAGCAGGGGATACCGCTATTTTTCCTAAAACACGCCTGTGCCCTTATGCAAAATCTGCCAGGAGCCAGCGGTGCAGTGATTTGGGCCAAAGGCCCAGTCTTAAGATGGGGAGGGTGAAGGCCGCACCCCTTGATGGACGCTGACGCTTCGAACTCTTTCCTTCGAGGCAGCTGCTTCTGGGTTTTCCTGGAACTCCAGGAGCCACAGGATGCCCTGGGGCAGAGAGCAAAGCGTTGTGACTGTGATGCAGCTGGCAGCACCTCGCCCAGGCTCTGCAAGCCTGTGGGACAGAAGCCCCTTCCCAATGGCAGGTGGTTCTGAACTGGAGCAGGCACTTCTCGCCTCCCCTGAACCAGACCGGGCCCCTTTATCCCTCGCCCTGGATGACAGATTCCGATCCCTATAGAACTATTTGTCCTAGATCCCTAGGGTCAGAGTGTCCAGACTGGAGCTCCAGAGGGCCAAGTTCCTCATACCCTGTTGGTAGGAAAATAACACAGTCTAACCACTTGGAAGTCAGTTTGGCAGTTTCTTAAACGTTCAACAGACGCCTACCTTATGACCCAGCCATTTTACTCCTAGGTATTTACCCAAGAGAAATGAAACCATAAATCCATACAAAGACTTGAACATGAATGTTTGCAACAGCTTTGTTTGTAATAGCCCTAAACTGGAAACAACTCCAATGCTCATCAACCGGCGAACGGATAAATGAACTATGGAACAGCCATTCTGTGGAATCCTACTCAGGAGGCAGAAGGAAGGGACCTTGGTACACGCAGCAACATGCGTGAACCAAGCAGACTAGAAAGAGCCCGTGCTGCGTGCTTCTGTTTATATGCATTTCTAGGAAAGGCAGATGAACGCCGGTGACTGAAGCAGGTCGGTGGTCAGCCCAGGCAGGATGGGGCAGGAGGGATGGATTCCAAAGGGCACGTGGAAATTTGGGAGGGTGAGTGATCAGTAATCATTGTGATTGATAGTTCCAACACTTATCAAATTAGGCAATTGAAATACGTACAAGCTTATTGTATGTCAAAATATCAATGTCGCCTCAATAAAGCTGTTTTTAAAAAANTGTCCAGACTGGAGCTCCAGAGGGCCAAGTTCCTCATACCCTGTTGGTAGGAAAATAACACGGTCTAACCACTTGGAATTCAGTTTGGCAGTTTCTTAAATGTTCAACAGACGCCTACCTTATGACCCAGCCATTTTACTCCTAGGTATTTACCCAAGAGAAATGAAACCATAAATCCATACAAAGACTTGAACATGAATGTTTGCAACAGCTTTGTTTGTAATAGCCCTAAACTGGAAACAACTCCAATGCTCATCAACCGGCGAACGGATAAATGAACTATGGAACAGCCATTCTGTGGAATCCTACTCAGGAGGCAGAAGGAAGGGACCTTGGTACACGCAGCAACATGCGTGAACCAAGCAGACTAGAAAGAGCCCGTGCTGCGTGCTTCTGTTTATATGCATTTCTAGGAAAGGCAGATGAACGCCGGTGACTGAAGCAGGTCGGTGGTCAGCCCAGGCAGGATGGGGCAGGAGGGATGGATTCCAAAGGGCACGTGGAAATTTGGGAGGGTGAGTGATCAGTAATCATTGTGATTGATAGTTCCAACACTTATCAAATTAGGCAATTGAAATACGTACAAGCTTATTGTATGTCAAAATATCAATGTCGCCTCAATAAAGCTGTTTTTAAAAAACAGCCCTCAGATCCCTGGACTGTACTCCTCGGGGAGTGAGACTGACTCAGGCAGTCAGGAGTAGAACCTGCAAATGTACATTTTTCAACTTGTCCTAATGAGTCTAAGGCACAGTCAAGTTTGGAAGTCAATGGTTTAGGTGGACCCAAGAGGAGAGAGCCGCAGCCCAAAGCCCACACCCAGCACTTTCTCCACTCCCGGGAACTCTCAGATATAGGGATGGTCAACTGCATTGCACCCTGACAATCCACACCAAGCAACGGAAACAGCAAGAGGCAGTGTGGGAAAGTCATCCCCTCAGAAACCCCATCACCCGCACCCTGAGCCACCCCAGCACACACACCATCTAGGTAAAACGGTGCAGCTAGTCCCCCTCCCACCCAGACAACTGTTTCTAAAACTCTATCAAGGAGAAATTCTAAACCATAAAGTCCTTTCTCCTTGTTAGGAATTAACTCACGCCTTGGTCAGTAACTGACACTCCTGCGCATTGGTTTGTAACCGTAAGTCTCCCAGGAAATACAACATCCTTCCTTAACGTTGAGACCCAGCTGTACTGATTCAGTCTTGCTGAAAGTGCACCCACTGGCCACCAGGGGCGGTGGTGGCCGATCCCACAGCTACTGCCCAGCATGCCAGGGTCCTCCTTCTGGCGGGTCAGTGAAGCATCTTCGGATTCCAGACCCACATTTTAAGGGTTCTGGATTTGGTTTCATCTCAGGGTAGAGCTCAAGCGGTATTCTAAACTTCTCCGAGCTTCAGTTTTCTCATCTGTAAATTGAACATAATGACCCTTGGGGTCAGTGAAGCATCTTCGGATTCCAGACCCACATTTTAAGGGTTCTGGATTTGGTTTCATCTCAGGGTAGAGCTCAAACGGTATTCTAAACTTCTCCGAGCTTCAGTTTTCTCATCTGTAAATTGAACATAATGACCCTTGGAGGTGGCTGCCCTGAAGCACTGCCACCCTGCCGCAGTGGCTGCCTCTCCCTCAGCTGCTCCTCCTGCCTTCCCCTGTTGACATCATCCACTCACAACTCTGGACACGCCTCATTGGTTTTGTTTTGTGACCGTGGGAGGAAGCAGGAGCAGGTTTCAGGTCAGGCAGATCAGGCCCATGCCAGACACCACCCGTCTGGCAGGCTGGAAAGGAATTTCACAACATCCCATAGCATGGCTAAGGAACAGGCCTGACTGGGTGCATTAGTCTGCTTGGGCTGCCACAACTGAAAATGACAGACTGGGTGACTTAAACCACAGAAGTGTACTTTCTCACAGCTCTGGAGGCTGGAAGTCCAAGACCAAAGTTTTGGCAGGTTTGGTTTTCCCTGTGGCCTCTCTCCTTGGCTTGCCAGTGGCTGCCTTCTCGTTGTGTCCTCATGTGGCCTTTTCTCTGTGTGTGTTCCTGATGTCTCTCTGTATGTCCAAATGTCCTCTTCTTATAAGGACACCAGCCAGATTGGATCAGGGCCCACCTAACAGCCTCATTTTAACTTAATCACCTCTTTGAAGACCTGTCCCCAAATATGGTTATATTCTGAGGTACTGAAGGTTAGGACTTCAATATGAAGTCTGAGGGAGGGGCACACAGTTCAGCCCACACCACTGTGGAAACTCGATAGGAAAGAGCAGCAGGAGAGGAGAGTGCGCACTTCCTGCATGAGCTGGCTCCAGGGCCTGGGCTCCCTGCAGCAGACTCAGGAGGGTTTGCATTCCAGAGGAAGGTCTGCACCCCCCGTTGCCCTCTGCTGTAAGGAAAGCACAAGAGTAACCAGGTCAGCAAAGAGATGTGCAAACCACTTGGGCACAAGTCTGGATTTGGGTGCCAACAGTTCATGGGAGTTACCTGGGAAAGCCAACTGCCTGACACCTAGAGACCTTGGGAAGTCACAGCCTTTCCAGCCATGGAGGGGAAGAAGCCAATGATCTTCTGGGAGACTGAGCTCTGTGCAGCACCTCCTGGTGGGAGAGGCAGGATCCCAGCAAGCTCACTGTCCAGGCAAAGCAGAGTCAAGTCCCAGGGTCATGTTGAACGATTCCGTGACATGCAAAGTGGAAGAAGAGAGTGGAAGACCATGGGGGTGATAATGGCCTGTCCTGAGCCTGAGTCAGAGTCCCTGTGGTTAAAAGGGAAGGCCAGAGTACTGTGGAACTTGGCTTTGTGCTGTTTTCCATTGGAGACTTCATGAAATCGGGTGCGAGCATTTAAATAGTAACCATAACTGCTAATATTTATTGAGTGCTAACTAAATGCCAGACACTGTCCTAAGCTCCTTACATGCATTAACTCATGAAGAGCCCAGAAGACAAATGTGGTCCAGTTGTCTTCTGGGCTCTAGAAGATCTTCATAAAGATGTCCTCTCCCCCTCTGTCCACGGCCAATGGTGCTTAGGCTCCCTGGAAGCCCACTGTCGGGGCACAGCCCCCTGGCAGGCAAATGTGGACAAGCGGGAGTGGGAGTGAGTGGGGGAGGTCCCAGCAGACAGCAGCCAATGACCCCGGTCATGGACCAAGTGGCAGTGCCAGCTCCTCTGCAGTTCTTCCAGGAGGGTGGACACTCCTCACCATTGACCACACTAGAAAACGCTCCCCACAATGACTCTTTAAAGCCATCTTGGAAAATGCTTCCTCTTGAGTGGCTCCCAAACAGTTGTCTCATTTTTCCCAGAACTTTACAAGTTCAACGTTTGTGGTTTGGATCATGATCTGGGCTAACATGAGTGTTTGTGACTGTGTATTTGTATATCTTTAAAAGAAGAAGAAAAGTTTTATTGTACATTGCTTATCCAAACAGGTTTGCAGCTTCAATATTTTTAAAACTAGGGCTTGGACTCGGGGCTGAGAGTCCCTGGTGACTGAGGAATTTTTTATTGCTAAAAGGCTGAATTGCTTCAAACTTTCTCTTATTTCCCTTAATCCCACAGTCTGTGTGGGATGGAGTCCTTGAAGAACATTGCAAACATCTTCATTCTTCTTATATAACATTGTTCTCTAGGCCTAACTGAAATAAGATAAATTGAAATGAAAAGAATAGGGCCCATTAAATATAAAAAACTTCTAAGCCAGTAATCCGTGATTTAAGTCAGTATCCAGCAAGCAAAGAGGAATTGAGCAAAAGAAAAATGTCAAGAATCAATAGCTGTGATATGAGCTGATTGCATTAACTAAGAATCATCTCTAAAAAATGTGCTGGCCCAGCCAGGCAGTTCTAGAGGCAAGTCCCTTCAACCCTTCAAGGAATTGAAAATATCTTTTCTGTTTAAACTGTTCTGTAGGATAGAAATAAATGAGAAACTTCCAAGTTCATTTTTCTAAGCTAACACAATCCTGATGCCATGGCTGGTGGGATGATAAATCAGCAGATATGGTCTGCAGCAGCCAGTGAACTGCAAGGAAACTAGTGTCTGCTGTCATAAAGTCATGGGAAGAAAATGTTCCAAGAAGAGTCAATGGGTGACAACTAAAATGAGAACAAAAAAGTGATCACTGGATTGGCAACATAAGGGTCACTGCTGGAGAGGTGAGAACAGAAACTGCCTGGAGTGGGTGAGGACAGAATGTAATGTGAGGAAGCAGAGACGGTGACAAAGTCAAATTCCTCCAAGAAGCCTCATGGAGGGGGACAAAGAGGAGGGAGGCAGCGACTGCCTGGAGTGGGTGAGGACAGAATGTAATGTGAGGAAGCAGAGATGGTGACAAAGTCAAATTCCTCCAAGAAGCCTCATGGAGGGGGACAAAGAGGAGGGAGGCAGCTGCAGGGTAGTGTGGAGATGAGAAGGAATTGTTTTAACGGTGCATACGAGCACTTGTCTGGATGATGCTGAGAATGATCCAGGAGTGGTAGAGGAAGTGACAGCAAAGAAGGGAGAGGAGATGACATGGGTGAGACGGGATGGATAACCAGACCACCACAGGCCTTGGATGAGGACAGGGGCCCTTTATCCATAGTAGAAAGAGGTAAGCAGAGACTGTGGACATTAGGGAGTGTGCAATGTTGATGTGCATAAAGATTTTGCTGTAAGGACATTTACTGAAATATCATTTATAACAGCAAAAAATAGGAAACAACCTGATTGTCCATAGGGACATTAGCTAAATATACCAGAATGTTATGTGGCCATTAAAAGTGATGTTATATACCTATAGCTACCATTATATTTAATGGTAAAGACTGAATGCTTCTCCCTAAGATCAGGAACAAGGCAAGGATTTCTGCTCTTATCATACCTATTCAATATACTGGAAGCTCTAGCCATTGGAATAAGGCAAGAAAAATAAACAAAAAGCATGCAAACTGAAAAAAAAGAAATAAAACTGTTCTTATTTTCAGAAAACATGATTGTCTACATTGGGCCTGCCTGGGGACCCAAAGCATGGATGTGGGGACTGGACCCCACACACACACAAACAGGCACACCACCATTGTCTCGGGGCCCACCCATGGATCTGAAGCATGGAGCCTGGGACCAGATCCTCTGCCCACAACCAGGCACACCACCAGCACCTCAGGGCCTGACCAGGGTCCTGAGGCATAGAGCCAGGGACTAGACCCCCCCCCCACCCACAACCAGGGACACCACCAGCACCTCAGGGCCTGACCAGGGTCCTGAGGCATAGAGCCAGGGACTAGACCCCCCCCCTTAACGGTGCATACGAGCACTTGTCTGGATGATGCTGAGAATGATCCAGGAGTGGTAGAGGAAGTGACAGCAAAGAAGGGAGAGGAGATGACATGGGTGAGACGGGATGGATAACCAGACCACCACAGGCCTTGGATGAGGACAGGGGCCCTTTATCCATAGTAGAAAGAGGTAAGCAGAGACTGTGGACATTAGGGAGTGTGCAATGTTGATGTGCATAAAGATTTTGCTGTAAGGACATTTACTGAAATATCATTTATAACAGCAAAAAATAGGAAACAACCTGATTGTCCATAGGGACATTAGCTAAATATACCAGAATGTTATGTGGCCATTAAAAGTGATGTTATATACCTATAGCTACCATTATATTTAATGGTAAAGACTGAATGCTTCTCCCTAAGATCAGGAACAAGGCAAGGATTTCTGCTCTTATCATACCTATTCAATATACTGGAAGCTCTAGCCATTGGAATAAGGCAAGAAAAATAAACAAAAAGCATGCAAACTGAAAAAAAAGAAATAAAACTGTTCTTATTTTCAGAAAACATGATTGTCTACATTGGGCCTGCCTGGGGACCCAAAGCATGGATGTGGGGACTGGACCCCACACACACACAAACAGGCACACCACCATTGTCTCGGGGCCCACCCATGGATCTGAAGCATGGAGCCTGGGACCAGATCCTCTGCCCACAACCAGGCACACCACCAGCACCTCAGGGCCTGACCAGGGTCCTGAGGCATAGAGCCAGGACCAGAACCCCCAACCAGGCACACTGCCAGCACCAAGGAGCATGCCAAAAACATCACCTCCATGTAGGAGGCCCACCACAGACACCACAGTAACCATGACTGCCATGAAAGTGGCTAGATGCCACAACCACCATGTAGATGGTCCACCAGCCACTGGAGTACATTGACACAAGGAGAGTCACCAGCAGAGACCAAAGAAAAGAAGAGGATGTCTCTCTCCACAAAGCCCATTCCAGAGTGACAGAAGAAGCATCTGCTCTACAATAATATTGGGGACCTGATCACACCTCTCAGCATTGGACAGATCATCTAGGCAGCAAATCAACAGAGTAACCATTACTCTTTCAGAAGGAGAGAAGAAATCTAGGGTAATTAGAGGTAGGGAGGAGGGAGGGGAGGATGAGGAGAGATTGGACAAGGGATATAAAGAATAAGTACAATTTGTAACAATATATATGCTAGTAATATTGATTTGGTCAACATATGTCAACATTGAACCCCCAAAATACATATAATTAATTATGATTCAATAAAAAAAAAAATTTTAATGACTGTCTACATAAAAAATCCCAAAGAGTTTGCCAGAAAAATAAAAAAAAGACCTAATACATGAATGTAGCAAAGCCACAGGATCAGTGCACAAAATCATATATCTATAGATTACCAATGGGCAATTAGAAACTGAAATTAAANGCTAACTCTAAGGTATGTTCTACACTGTCCCCCAGGGCTCCCCACTGGTGATTGAGCCCTGGTGGCTCACAGTGATAACCTGCTCAATAATTCACCCTTCACTGGCTTCCATCCTTCCCTATCTCACCTTCCCAATTTTCTACTCCTCCTGAGGAGGAGTACTCCTTGGGATTACCTCTTAAAGAAACTACTTGCACTCACATGTTAGCATCTGCTTTTGCTGGGGCCCAGACTAAGATAGTCATTACAACTATGACTATGTGGGCTTTGCTGTTACATGGTAAAGAGTTTGTAAAATAATGTTACTGTAATAAAAAGACTACATCTGTGATAAAGTTATATTTATTTACTTGAGAACTGACTATACATTTATGTAAAGCACCCCCCCTCCCATCCTGGGGAGGTATTCAATGTGTGTTTTCTTTGTGAAGTTATTTACATAAGTAATGGAAATAAGTTCCCTTGAGCATTTCTAGGTTTCAATCATCCTACTACATATAGCATTTGAAAATGTCATGTTTCTGATTCATACAGTGTCTAACCACAGGAAGACGGCTTCATGCTTCTTCTGGGCATATCACTGTTTCCAGCTATCTTTGATCTGAAAAGGTAAATGGGGCTTGGAGATCTACTCTCTTTGCTTTACATATATAGAGAAATATTTTTTGCTTTTCCTTTTGTGCTAAGGTCTTATCTGTGAAATTTCAGAGAAATCTCACCCAATGCTCTTGTAAGGAGCAATATTTTTAGTTTTCTTGTGATGGGCCATTCCTTTGAATTTCCTATTCCCAAATGTTATTTCCATGAATGTCTAGAAGAAAGATGGTTAAAGATCCCTAGCCAAGTTACTTCTAGTTATGTGAGGACATGACTCAGTGTAAGTTGTGTGCTCTGTATCTCTTAAATGAGGATGTATGTGGAACACACAAAACACATGGGCAAGGAGTTGTTTTTGAATTTTTGATGTTGTTGGCAGTCTAAATGTTTCACAGGAGATTAACTAAAAAAATTTAAATGAGATGAAATTTGTAGCCAGGAGCTCAAGAAACGAGATCTTGACAATGGAGAAAAGTTAAACCCTGAAGAGGTAACTTGTGGTGGGAAAATACAATTTCCTTTAAAGCTCTGGAGCCAGGCAGTGGCTAGCCTCAGCTGGTAGCCAACAATCCTGTAAACTAACACGAAGATTTTCCTAGAAAACCTAAATTCATCATTTGTGAAGCCATTATTAGTCTAGGGAGAAATGACCTTGGTGTGGTTGTTCATTCAGTTGTCACAAAATAGATGCTGTTAAATTGGTTTTCCTTAATAATTCATGGATGTTTGGAAGTGAGATGTGTGATTTAAAAACTCCTTGTCAACCTCCCAGCAGGATAAGCATTCCTAAGAAGCTCTTCCTTAGAACTCTGAACAGGTGGGAGCCGTGACTGTAGCAGGGAGCTGAAATTTCCTATAGGGTAAATTAATTTTGTTTAACAATCCCTTCCTTAGGTAGGCCTTGATGCAGTTGAGGGCACTGAGCTTGCTTCTGAAGGTTGGGAGAACCTATGGTCGGTGAACGAGCACCTGTGTCTATTGTGCACAAGCTGAGTGCTATGTTGGGTGCTGGGAACACACTGGTGAACAGAAATCCTCATGAACAGAAATTGTCTGGTCTTTGATCTTTAATGCTCAAGTGCATCCTGCTGATTTCCACATATGTCCATTTGACTCCTTGATCTTTAGAAGCAGGATCAAATTTAGTATGAGTTTGTTGAGAGTAAAATGATACTAAACCACCAGTTTATCCTCTTCATTTTCAATCTTCTCCCACCTACCCTCTGTCCCCCACTAAACTTATTTTTGAGACAGATAAATCTACAACAATGTTACCTATTATATTTATTATTAATGGAACCATGTAGAAGAATGGGTTGGGCCTTTGATATATTCTGTAGAGGGCTTAATAGACAAGAGAAGTCACAATTATTATTATTATTTTTTTTAGGCATAGACTAATGCTTTTATTTTTTTGTCCTTTAAATTTTTATTTTCTCTATATACAATGTGGTTTATTATTATGGCCCATCACCGAAACCTCCCTCCCTCCTCCCTCTCCNGTCCTGAGGCATAGAGCCAGGGACTAGACCCCCCCCACCCACAACCAGGGACACCACCAGCACCTCAGGGCCTGACCAGGGTCCTGAGGCATAGAGCCAGGGACTAGACCCCCCCCACCCACAACCAGGGACACCACCAGCACCTCAGGGCCTGACCAGGGTCCTGAGGCATAGAGCCAGGACCAGAACCCCCAACCAGGCACACTGCCAGCACCAAGGAGCATGCCAAAAACATCACCTCCATGTAGGAGGCCCACCACAGACACCACAGTAACCATGACTGCCATGAAAGTGGCTAGATGCCACAACCACCATGTAGATGGTCCACCAGCCACTGGAGTACATTGACACAAGGAGAGTCACCAGCAGAGACCAAAGAAAAGAAGAGGATGTCTCTCTCCACAAAGCCCATTCCAGAGTGACAGAAGAAGCATCTGCTCTACAATAATATTGGGGACCTGATCACACCTCTCAGCATTGGACAGATCATCTAGGCAGCAAATCAACAGAGTAACCATTACTCTTTCAGAAGGAGAGAAGAAATCTAGGGTAATTAGAGGTAGGGAGGAGGGAGGGGAGGATGAGGAGAGATTGGACAAGGGATATAAAGAATAAGTACAATTTGTAACAATATATATGCTAGTAATATTGATTTGGTCAACATATGTCAACATTGAACCCCCAAAATACATATAATTAATTATGATTCAATAAAAAAAAAAATTTTAATGACTGTCTACATAAAAAATCCCAAAGAGTTTGCCAGAAAAATAAAAAAAAGACCTAATACATGAATGTAGCAAAGCCACAGGATCAGTGCACAAAATCATATATCTATAGATTACCAATGGGCAATTAGAAACTGAAATTAAAAACACAATATTGTTCATAATTTCTGGGAAAAGAAAAAAGGAAGGAAGGAAAGAAGAAAGGAAAAGAGAGAAAGAAGGAGCTAGGTATAAATCTAACAGAACATGTACAGGATCAGTGTGCTGAAAACTACCAAACTTAAAAGAAAGCAAAGAAGATCTAAATAAATGGAGAAAAATACCATGTTCATGGATTGTTGGGACTTAGCACAGTCAAGACGTCAGTTCTCAAACTAGTCTACAGGTTTAACACAATTCCTATCAAAATCCAAGCAGGACTCTTTGTAGATACAGACAAGCTAATTCTAAAATTTAGATAAAAAGACAAAGTAACTAAATCACTACAACAATTTTGAAAAAGAATAAAGTCGGAGGAACTGTATTGCCTGATTGTAAGACTGACTGCAGCTATGGTAATGAAGAAAATGTGGTATTAACAGAGTCACGGACACATAAATCAATGAAACAGACTAGATTGTTCAGAAATAGACCCACACAAGGATGGCCAGCTGATTTTGACAGAGATGCAATAGCAACTTAATGGAAAGGGATAGCCTTTTCAACAAATGACATGAACTTCCACCTAAACTTCACATATCACACAAAAAGCAACAAAGAATGGATCATAGATCTAAATGTAATGTGTAAAACTGTAAAACTTTTTAGAGAAATATAGGAAAAAATGTTTGCGACCTAGGATTAGGTAAAGAATTTGTAGATATAACACCAAAGACTCAATCCATAAAAGAAAATATTGATCAATTGGACTTTATCGAAATTAAAAACATTTGCTCTGCAAACAGCCCTGTTAAGAGGATAAAAAGACAAGTCACAGTTTGGGGGAAATTTTTGAAAATCATATCTGACAAAGGACTTGTACCCAGAATATATAAAGAATTTTCTAAACTCTATACTAAGGAAACCGAAAGTTCAATTAGAAAATGGACAAAAGACATGAACAAACCCTTCGTCAAAGAAGTATATGGATGGCAAAAAAGCCCATGAAAAGATGTTCATTACCATCCGTCTGTAACCTGCAGAAGTAACACTACGCTAGGTCAGGAAAGACAATGCGGTTTCCACAAATTCATTGGGACGCTCATCTCTGAAGCCCTTAGTTACCGTAAGATGTCTATGCTGTGAGGGAGCCCGAGCCACAGGGACAGGCTTCTGTGGACAGCCCCAGCTGAGGCCCCAGCCAGCAGCTCACCAATTGTCAGATGTGTGAATAAAGAGTCCTCAGGTGATCCCAGTCCCCTGCCGTTGTCACCCCCACCCACCCCCCCTTCCAAGCTGAGGCTCCGCACATCTTGAAGCAGATGCAAGTCTTTGCCACCATACCCTATCCAGATTCATAACTTACAGAATCCCTGAGCATAATAAAATAGTTGCTTTGAGCTGCTAACTTTGGGAGTAATTTATTACCCAGCAATAGTAACCAGGAAAGGATCAGAAAGAAATTGGTTAATGAACACAAAGAATGATTGTTTTATAATGATGAATATGCCAGTTATCCTGATTTGATCATCACAAATTGTACACAGGTATCGATCGTCAACTCCATACCCCGCAAACATGTATGATCAATTAGATTTCAATTAAAAAACAGTAGCCAGAACAAACCAGCAGTCTCTGTTCCCTGCAAAACGTATCGACTGCACATCAGGGCAGATGCTCGCCAACCCGCGCCACCAGGGGGAGAGCCGCTCTCCAGTAGGTGCCCTTTCATTTCCTCCTACAGGCTGCTGGCTGCGCTGTGTTCCTAGGAAGAGGTATTGTAGGCCCCCAAGCCTGCTGTGTCGGTTGGACTTTTATTATAATTACACAATTGAATTTAAAAATATATAAACAATTGAAGTATTGGCATGAAAAGAGTGTTATTGTTATGAAAACTAGGGTAAATGCCTCGGAGAGACTCAACAAGGACAAATCAATAAAAGTTATTATTGTAGAAGCAGCTGTGAGCAAGATCACTGTAAAAGATTATCATGGGGACTTTGAAAGTCAAAAAGGATTCTTCATTTAGGTTGCTTTCAAATGCTGTTGAGCTCTCATTCCATCTAAAAGAAATCAAAACTACACGTTGTAGCTGATGATCACGTTGTAGGTGATCTGTGTGAGAAAGACAAGCCGCAATTCCAATCAATGGACCCATATTTAAAGGAAAGCACTTGGCCCCACATCAAAAGATTAGCAAAGGAATATACTACTGTATGTTTTAAGTTAAAATAAAATGTTTACTCTATTGACCTTTTGACCCAGTAAAACCACTCCTGGGTATAAACCTAAGAGAAATGAAAACATATGTCCACAAAAATACTCTGGGAAAAATGTTCCTAACAGCATTGTTCATGATAAGTCAGACTGGAAAACCAATTGTCCATCAGGAGGGACATGAACAAGCAAACTGCGATACGTTCCCACGTGAAATAATGCTCAGCTACAAAAAGGCAGGCAGGCAGCAGCCTGGGTGTGGGGATGTTGAATGGATCGGCCTCTTCGGAAAACAGTTTGGCAGTTCTCCAAGTGGTTAGATGTAGACTTACCACAAGACTCAACCATTCTACTCCTAGGTGCATACCCAAGAGAAATGAAAGTATATGTCTGCACAAAAACTTGTATATAAATGTTTATAGCAGCACTATTCGTAATAGCCAAAAAGTGGAAGCAACCTAAATGTCCATTAACTGATGAACTAGTAAATAAAAGAAGATATATCCAAACAATAGAATATTATTCAATAATGAAAAAGAATGAAATACTCATCCATGCTACAACATGGATGGGCCTTGAAAACATTACACTAAGTGGAAGAAGACATAACCAAAAGCCACGGCATATGATTTCAGTTATACTAAAGGTCCAGAATAGGTAAATTCATAGAGAGGCAAAGGATGTGAGTGGTTGCCCAGGGCTGGGGGTGGGGACAGGGGAGTGTCTGCTAATGGGTGTGGCGTTTCTA
Source organism: Galeopterus variegatus (assembly GCF_000696425.1). NCBI lineage: Eukaryota > Metazoa > Chordata > Mammalia > Dermoptera > Cynocephalidae > Galeopterus > Galeopterus variegatus. Next base: position 178,704 of record NW_007728234.1, read on the forward strand.
TGTGGCATGAGGAAAGTGTTCTAAACTTGTTCTAAAGTTGATTGTGATGATGCTCTGCAAAGATACTGAAAACAATGCAGTTCACTTTCAATAACTGAATCACACAGACAATATGTGACTTCATAAAGCCATTATAAAAAATAGTCAGGGCCGGCCCGGTGGCGCACTGGAGAGTGCGCCGCTTGGGAGCGCGGTGGCACTCCCGCCGAGGGTTCGGATCCCATGTGGAGACCGGTTCCCGCTCACTGGCTGAGCGCGGTGCGGGCGCAACACCAAGGCTTGCGATCCCGTTACCGGTCAGTAAAAAAGACAAAAAGGAAAAAAAAATAGTCAAAACATCAACAACAACAAAAAGATGCACATTGTCCTAAGTTATTTAAAAATCAGAAAACACCTACATGCAAAGCAAAAAGGGATGGTAAAATAAACCATGTTCAGTCATATGAACAAGTACTGGCAGTCATTGCAAAGCGTCTTGTAAACACTTATTAACACAAGGAAATCTCATGCTTTCATCTGAAAGGAAAAGGCAGGATGCACAATCTGCGCTTAGACTCACATGTGCGCGCACAATCAGCGAAGAACGGTTCGTCCCGAGTGGTGGGATAACGGATCACTTTCATTTTCTTCTCTTGTTTCTATAGTTTCTGTATTTCCTATACTGCATACCTATTTATAATCAGGAAAATTATTTTTTACAGATTAAAAAAAAGACAGCTTATTTCCAAAACTTACGTGAGCTGTGTAGACTACAAGAGCGGAACAGAAACGACAGATTATGCAGCCAAACCGTCTTATTTTTACTGGGGAGGTCGCCAGAGCCCAGAGACGCAAAGTGGGTGCCAGCTGTCAGTTGTCCCGTCAGAGACCACGTGTCAGAGCCTGTGAAGCTGAAACAGGTCCTTCCCTTTTCTCTCCCTCTTCCCCATCTCTCTTAACGACCTGCCCTTACACACACAGTCAGCTCAAAAATCCTGAGAAAATAAAAACGGAGTGACTTCTTCCTTCCAATTGGCTTCTGCTCTGACATGCCTGCAGGAGAGGGTAGGGAAGACGCAGCAGACTCTGTCCCCGAGCGTGAGAGGGCAGGAGCGGGCCAGGCCCCTGAGCCTTAGGCCAGTGGGGAACTACCGCGAGGACCCGCATTTTTGGCACCAGAGGCCGACGAAGCTGGCCCGGGCATGACTGCTTCAGCTTTCTCTGGCAAGTGCTGGCTTCAGGAGTCTTTGAAGCAGGGCCCTCTGGTTCCTACCCACAATAGCAAGAAAAGAACGATACCCCTGGGAACTGCCCCAGCCACAGCAGCCAGTGCTTTTCTGAGCAGTAGCCCATAATCACCTCGTTTCCCTGCTCCCAGTTCTATCTGAGGGACCCTCCAGCCTTCAGCCTCCTGGAAGGCAGCACAGATGGAAGGCTGGAAAAATGCAGAGTGAGCACATCTAGCAAAATGGCCCATTTCTGAGGCTCTTTCCTGGGGTCCCAAGCCCCCCAGAGATGACAGACCAGGTGGAAATGAGAGCCCAGTCCTCTTCACTGAAACAAAAGGTCAGTGACATTTGGCAGGTCCCCCTGTTCCTGAATGATTCCCAGACGATGATAAATTTGGAAAGTGGTCAGTGCTGAAATCCAGACATGTGGGCCTGGCTGTGAAGGCTGACTCCTCCCCTGGTCTCCATGGCATGTGAAGGTGAGAAGTACGGGTTGGGCTGTGGTGCTCGCCCCTTGCTGTTAATTCCAGTTCTGTAACCTTAGCCCAGACAGGTAGGTCTCCACTGTCGTGTTTTAGCCTAGGCCTGAGAGAAGGAGATGACCCGGGTTTAAATCCCACCTCCACCACACACTGGATTAGATGCACTTGCACAAGTAACTTAACCTTTCTGTGCCTCAGTTTCCTCATCAGTAAAATGAAGAAAATAACAATAGTACTGACTTAAGTTGTTACAAGGCTTTACATAGTCCCTGACTACGATTGGTGTTCAACAAATGTTAGCTAAATTCGAGTGTTCGTGTGACAGGGATAAAGATCTTAAAATACAGAGCTTGTCTACCCAAATTTCATAAGGCCGTGCGATGTCTCGGGGCCTTTACTATGAAGAAATCGTCTCTTTCCATAAAGGCCCCTCAAGAAGCTTGCTGGACAACCATTCAAATCAAGTGAGAATTAATACATTGGAAAAACCCCTATACTGCACAACTAAAAATTACCTCTAAAAATCTGCCCCAGGCTGTATAAACCGAAGTACATTCCTCACCTAAGCTGCTGGGTGCAAAAGTTCTTCCTCAAAAGCATACCTGCCAGGGTTTGACATAGAGGTTGCTAGAAACACAGTGTCTATATTCTTACAAGTTGCTCCTCACTAGCTGAAAGTTGATATATGCTGGGACAAACACTTATGCTGAGATTAAGTGGCACATTGTATTTTCAAAAGACGGCCACGACAATATCTCTTATTCTATTTGATACTTTTCCCATTGAGAGGTGGGTTTCGTGTCTCCTTACATTGGATCTGGGAGGCCCTGGGCATGACACAGTACAACTTTCAGGGTTAAGTCACCCAAGACAACACAGCTCCCTTTTAGTTTTCTATGGGATGCTCATTCTTGGAACCCAGCCTCTATGCTGTCAGGCAGGCCGAGCAGCCACGGAGACGTGTCTCCTTACATTGGATCTGGGAGGCCCTGGGCATGACACAGTACAACTTTCATGGTTAAGTCACCCAAGACAACACAGCTCCCTTTTAGTTTTCTGTGGGATGCTCATTCTTGGAACCCAGCCTCTATGCTGTCAGGCAGGCCGAGCAGCCACGGAGAGAGGCCACGTGTGGGTGCTCCATCCGGTAGCCCCAGCTGGGTCCCAGCCAACAGCCGCCTCAGTGGCCGGACTTGTGAGTAAGCAGTCCTTCAGATGATGACAGCCCGAGGGCCGGACACACCACCCCATGTGTCCCCAGCACCTCAAGAGCTGGAGACCTGCAAAAATCTCATTTCTCCAGTTATCAACTCCTGCATTAGAGCGTTGGTGTTTAGACGGGTTTTAGCAATGTATCTGTCCATGTTTTTATTTTTACAAACACAGTCTTATATAGGACCCCAAATACCGTAGTCCCTCCCATCCGCAGAAAGGAAATCTGACCACGGAAAGCTAATCCCCAATTTGCTTTCCACAGTTTCAGTTCTAAGGTCCAAAAATATTAAATGGAAAATTCCATGAATAAACAATTCTTCAGTTATCGATCATGTGCAGTTGTGTGTAGCACCATGAAATCTCATGCCGTCCACTCTGTCCCACCCGGAACGTGAATCGTCCCTTGGCCCAGTGTGTCCACACCGCATACGCTGGCCGTGCTGGTTAGCAGATCACCCCTGCAGTATCGCAGTACCTGAGTTCAAGTAGCCCTTATCTTACTTAATAATGGCCCCAGTGTGCAAGAGTGCTCTGCCTAATTTATATATATATATTTTTTTTAATTTTTAAATTTTATTTTGTCGATATACAATGAGGTTGATTATTGTGGCCCTTTACCGAAACCCCCCTCCCTCTAATTTATAAATTAAACTTTATCATAGGCATGTATGTGTGGGGGAAAAAACACCTGGTGTACAAAAGGCTCAGGACTACCACTGTTTCGGGCATCCACAAGAGGCCTTAGAGTGTGTCCCCCAGGGACGGGAGGGACTCCTGCACAAATAACAGTTAACGCTGGTGCTGCATCTGTTGAAATGGGGAGGGGCAGGAACTGACCTGAGGTCGCTGCTGCCCCCCATCTTCCCCCACCAGTTTGCTGGGTCGCTGAGGAACCCAGTTTGAGAACCAGTGACTGCTCCAGGACAACAAGTTTAATAAAGTTTAACGACCTGAGATATTCTTTCGATTTTCGACTTTTACACACAGCTATAAAAGGGGCTTACGAGGTATAACTGTTCTCAGTATTCCAAGAATCAGAGGTTTCTCCTCACCACATTTACATAATAAGCCCCCGACAGAAATTCCTCCAGTTTGACCCACAGACACCCTAATTTCCCCACTCACAAAACCCAAAAACCCTATTGGTCAATACCTTTGCACCATAGCTTTCCCCCCAAAAAATCTCCAGACTCAAGTAAAGTGGCAAAAAAATGTGTATTGGAGTCTTCTGTCTGTGCAGCCCGGGCAGGCCCGCGGTGGCAGCGCCGGGGACTAGGTGGCCCTGGCGCTGCGCTTCAGGCCGGCGGCCCAGCAGGCCTGCAGCACCGTCTGGAAGGGGCGGCTGTAGAAGGCCCAGGCCGGGATGAGGCTCAGCAGGCCAGCCTGGAGCAGACACAAGCGGGGAGAAGAGCGGGGTTACCACCGAGCACCTCCCTTCAGATCCACGCTCTTTAAAACTATTTCTTCTGACCGTGACAGTGAAGGCCCAAAATCTTTTAAGCAGTTTCTAAGGCTTAAAGGTCTTGTGACACCTTCTCAGCAAAGCAGGTTTTCCCAGACACTAAAGCAGTCCCTTGAAACTGCCCCGGATGCCCTGGTGGGGTGGGTTGAGGAGGCTGGAAGGTGAGGGACTCCTGTTGGTGTGACCCACACCCCCGCTGTCCCCGTGAGCATGAGCTGTCCCCCCTGCCCCCATGTCATCCTGCCTTTTCTACCAGGGTTCTATCAAAGTGAGACTCCAGGAAAGAATCAGACACGTTCCTGTCACCTGGCCCAGCGCCTGAGGCGGGGCACAGGAAGATACATGGATGTGGGAACGAGCTCAGCACCGGCACAAAGAGTGACCCTTATCCCCAGCACTGGCTCTCGAAAGCAGGGACGCCATAGTGAAGGCACCGGCACCCAGTCAGATGCACTGCCAGCTGGGGGCCCAGGCCTGGGAAGATTCCCTGCCCTCAAGTCACATCTGTCCTGAAACAACCCTGTCGTCCACAGTGTGATCTCGTCCATCCAACGGTCCTCAGTCCCCCTACTCCCTACAAAACGACCACATTTCACCACGAGGGAAACTCGAGCTTTTCAGGGAGCGATTCGTACTTCCTCAGGCAGCTCAGACCCTCAGATCTTTGCACTCCTCTGAGATATTCCAAGGCAGGCAACGGAAGACGCCTTCTGGAAGCCAGAGCTGAAGTCTTCTGCCAGCCAAGTCAAAGAATCAACACAACTTCTTCCTCAAGAACTTCATTTTTCTCCCAAGCAGAACGTTTTTATCTCACAGCAAAATCAAGCCCTTTCATTAGCTTTGTCTTGAAGTAAATGTTTGGCTTAGTGAAGTCAGCCATAAAGAAAATAAATTAAAATTCCAACCCTCTTGAAAATGTTCTAAAAGGGTCCCTCTTACATCTCCACCTTTGTCCACCCCAACCCAACCTGGAAGGGCCATGTAGAAGGAAGCAGAAAAGGCTGTGGCATCAGACAAAAGTGGACTTAAGTCCTAGCTTTACCATTACAAGCTGGTGGCTTTGGGACAGATGGTCCAGCACTGAGCTCCGGTCTCCCCAGTTGTAAAAGGGGACACTATCCCACAAGATTGCTGGGACAGTGAAGCAAGGTAGCGCCCACGAAGCCCTCAAGTATGTCATGAACGCTGAGGCTGCGGTGACGGCCCGCCTCCCCGCACCGCTCTGTAATGGAAGTGTTGCTTGTTCACCAGTGCATTCCACTTGATCACCCATCACGTTAGATTCAATGATCTTTCCAAATCCCAGCAAATTCCAAGTTGGTTTTAATGATTAATGTATTTTCATTTGTTTTCTCTCCCGCTTCACAAAACACATGAACTCTTTTTCCTAGTCTGTTCGTGGCATCTGTTTGCCTGAGAGATTAGAATTTGTTACCTAAGAAATCAAAAGAGAAAGGTTAAGAAAATATTTAACTCTTGACATGTGGAACTGGATTGTGCAGCAAGACATGTAGCAATAGGCTTGCAAGCTGCTGTTGTCTCGAGAAAACATTTTCCAGATGCTGATGGATTCCATCTAAGACATTGGTGTGTGCAGGACTGAGACCACGGAGTTCTCCTGAGCGTGGAAGAAATATCATGCCCACCGGACACAGCCACACGTGGAGAGGGGCAGGCTGTGACATGGGAGGTGTGCAAGCAGTCTGCATTTTTTCTGCCATGGATGGAGAAAAAGAGAGAGAAGCTGGCAGAAGGGTGTCCTCTGACAGGTGTGACCTCCAGGCTGAGGCGGGGGCTGGGCATTGGAGGAGTGAGGGATGGAAAATGTGGCAAACAATACTTATCACGGTGGCACTGCAGGCTAAGGAGGGGTTCTTACCCCACTCTTCTGGGTGTAGCCACCGGAAATCATCTCAGCACGGGGAGACAGATGCTGAGATGTGGCCCCCAGCTTCCCTCCGGCCCAAGTAGTTGCTGACGCAGTGTGGGAGCCAGGCCTCTGCAAGCTGAACCTGCCATGGAGACAGGCCTGCAGCCGGACGGGGGAGACAGATGCTGAGATGTGGCCCCCAGCTTCCCTCCGGCCCAAGTAGTTGCTGACACAGTGTGGGAGCCAGGCCTCTGCAAGCTGAACCTGCCATGGAGACAGGCCTGCAGCCGGACGGGGACCGGGCAGAGGTTCCAGGACCTGCAGCCGAGGAGGCCCTGGCCAGGGGGTCCACTGGCCAATCCAAAAGGATAGAAAGGTTTATCACCCTCGCCCCCCAAGACATAAATTGCATCAAGGCGAGCAACCACCCAGGCAGGCAAAGGAGCCCGGCCTGCACTCGCTGCAGCAGCGTGGACCACAGGCACCCTTCTCCCGGGGCCGTGTCAATGAGAGAGGCAGGAAGAAGGGAGGCTCCCAGGAAGACTGAGCATTTTCCTCCAAATAATACACTGTGAGAACATTTCCTAAATGGCCAGTTTAGATGATCAGATCAAACTAGATTTAAACTCATTGGACATTCGGTTAGTTTTCCTCCAGCAAGTGGTGACACAGAGAAAGACCAGATCAGCAATAAGCAAAGTAAGAACACTACATGGTTTCTGTATGTCCACTTTGCAGTATGAGTTAAATTTGTGATTCTGCACAATTGAGGTTCTCCAGCAAAAATTGCAATTCATCGTGTAAAAAACTTCAGTATCTCTTGCCAGAGTCTTCCTAAGTCCCAGGAGGTAAACGAATGTTTTGGGAGACTGTAGTGCATTGAGCCGTGAATCCTTCTAGCATCCATGAAGGAGAGAGGGGGCGAGAGCGAGCAAGCACGCTAATTCCCACAGCAGAAAAGCTAACACGTGTGGACACCTGAAGAGCTCCATCTGAAGTTCTTTGCTGGGGCTGGAAGCAGCACTGCATTGACCCAGTGTTTGTTTCAGCATTAGTGTGCACCAATCGACCTTGCTTTCATGTTTGCCTTGGTTTTTAAAAGCAGCCCAGGAACGGCAGGGACTTCCTAAGCCACTGAACCCTGCTTCCACTTTAGACGGTGTTGGTGGGGTGCGGGGCTGGCTGGGCTTGCTCTCAGGGGCCGACCAGGTGGTTCCTCCTCAGTGCAAGAGCAGCGACATCATTGGTGGCTGACAAGCAGCCATGGGGGAGTATTTACACCATGGACATCAGCCAGTGCTACGCCTCAGAGGGGCTGGCTTGTTTTCGCTTCCCCTGGCGGGCTGACCATTAAGCATTTACTAGCACAGCGGGTGAAGGCAGACAGCAGCCCCCACGTGGAAGCTCTAGGAGTCTTGCTTTTCCCTACCCAACAGCTCCTGGGAGCCCCCTTACTTTCTGAGGGGATGCGAGGCAGCCGAGGATGGGACTTGCCAGCTCCGGGGTCACCTGAGGGCTGAGCACCAGGCCTCCAGCCTACCCCCGGTCCCCCAGCACATGGTCCTTTCATTGGCTCTGTCCTGCTCTGCACGCAGCCTCCGGCATGACTACTCTGACCGTGAGAGAGAGTCACCAAGTGACTCTCTCTCAGGGAAGGGTAGCCCAGCCCGGCGAGGGCCACCTGCATGTCCTTCCCCCCTTGCTCTCAGACAGGAACAAGTTACCAATTACCAAGATCTCGTGGGCAAGGCAGCCGCAGGTTTCATCTCCAATCGTGACATAATTCAGGGATTCCTTAACAAACCCATCGGCAGTCTTGGTTATCATGTTGGTGTTCAGATAATTTGTCATTGGGGTGGAAACAGCAAACGGCGTCAGCACCTACAGTGGGAAGCAAAGACACAGCGCAGGAACCGTCACCCACAGAAAGACGCAGAAATCAACAGCCACTGGGCCGCCCCGCCGCTTCCCCACCCTTTCCTTCCTGTAAAGTTTCAGGATCCTAAATGAAAAGAGGCACAGAACTGGCCCCTAAAGCTTGACTTCTCGTGTGATGAGGCCTGAGCCACACAACCCCGGGTGGCTCAAATGCCCTCCCGGCACACAGGGTGACTGCGAGGACGTGAGCGCTCTCTCACAACAGCAACGCCAGATGTAGCCGATAAAAATACAGGACACCCGGTGAAAGTTGAAGATCAGATGAACCATGGAAAAGTTTTGGCGTAATTATGTTCCAAGTGTTGCATGGGATGCACTTATACTAAAAAATTACTCAATTCCTCGCAAATCCAAATTGAACTGTATATCCTGTGTTTAATCTGGCAACTCTCAGAAGTTTATTACTGACACATAGAACCACAGCTGGGGCGATGGGAAGTGCTCTGGATTCCCACTTTCACACCAGCCAGGAACCGAGAGCCGCACGTACCTCACGATCTTCCCTGATATGCTGAGAATAATAAACAGCCTCACGTGCGGCCCTAAAATTCAGCATCGTGATTCCCTCTGTGGTCTGACCACACTGTGGCCTGGCGCGAGGACTCGTACTGGGGTCTGATTACTTTATCCCCAGTCAAAAGACCTTGGCACCTTTAGAAAGAATGGAGACCCATGCTACTTTCCTAGTTGACTCTTCTCCACATCACATTTGAAACTTTCTTCACACGACACTTGAAATTAGATCGTTTCATAACAGAATCCAATTATGAGCCAGTTAATCCAACTGAATTGGTTCTTATGGAAATTAATGCTGTGGGTGATTTGCACAACACTTTTCTTCCAAGGATCTCAAAGTGCTGCTCTTTTGAGAAATATATAAAGAGCAGCGGTTTCCCAGCCCCAGTTTCCAGATAGGCAGATAGTAACAAGCACTTTCATTTCTACAGTGAGTTTGGGTTGACAAAACACTTTTATGTACAAAACAGGGGCTCAATAAATACTCTTTAAACTTGTATACTTAGTTTTTCATTAGATCTTCACAATAACCCAGAGAAGTAAACCCTTTTTTATGGATGGGGAAACTGAGGCTCACACAGGTAAGCAAGTTGCCCAGGATCACTCAGATGATAAGCGGCACAGCTGGGATGGACTTCAAATCCAATCTATGGTACATACTTCCTCATTCATTTAACAATTATTTATTGTGCACCAACTATGTGTGTGTTTGGAGAGGCCAGTTGGTTTTTGGAAGGTCACAGTCTTTTCATCTCCTCATACTCACTAGGAGGCTCCAAGGCTCTGCCTCCGGGAGCAGGCACCCCTCCCCTACCCACCTCTCCTCCTGACCTTGCTGCCTCAGCGACCCGCTGTCTTGGCAGCTATGGTACCTGTGGCCCACAATGATCAAGATCAAGATGATGCTGAGAGCCACATGGCTAGGAAGAAGGTGGCTGGTGATCGTTTGTGTTTAGAAATCACCAAGGATTTCCAGTTCTTTCTTCTTCCAGAATTGCACTTCCTGGACCCTGCGGCTCAGCAGGACCATGTAACCAGATCCAGCCAATGAGCTATGAGCAGAAGTGACACATGTCATTTCTGGGCCAGAGAACTTGATTGTCAAAGCAAGACCCTCTAGAAATCCTACTACTTTTTCTCTGGCATATCAGCTGGCGATATCCAGGATGGAGGATGCTCCACCAGCCTGGGTCCCTGTGTCACTACCACGAGCTAATGTCTCCTGCCAGCTCACGGTGAATGTGTAGCACGAATGCAAAATAGGACTTGACTGTTTTAAGCCACTGAGATTTTAGGGGTTATTTGTTTCTGCAGAAGGTAAGTCCCAGCTTCCGCTGGGAGTTAGAGAATGGACAGCATAGCACGAACAGAGGAAGAAATCCACGATGAGGGACACTGTGGTTCAGCAGAGCAGAGAAGGGACTGTCATACAGTGATGCGGCTGCTACAATCACGCTCTATGGCTGGGAAAACAATGTTATTGTCCAGATTCCTACCATTAACTTGTATCTGCCTATTTAATAAGCTTCATCCTCCAGCAGGTTAGTTTATAGTAACAGCCACCTGAGATATGGTCACCTAGGCATTTTAATTGAAAACCAATGTGTGCCACAATAATTTTAAAGCTGTAACTTTGAGCATGCCATAGCGTGTCATAGAGCTTCTTCCCAAATGACAAAAAAACAAAAAAGCCGCTGTGAACTGTTTGTACTAGCTTCCAGAAACCACTTAACGCCAAGCACATGGAAATCACTGACACTTCAGGACATCACCTCACTCAGCCCAGCTCCGTCTGGGTGAGGACAGGTCTCCCACCAGGACTCTGCCATTGCGGGTGGAAGAGGAGATGGAGCATCTCTTCCCCGACTGCCTAAGACCAGAGTGCAGGGGTCTCTGTGGCCGGTCACAGATCAATGGCCCCAAGGGAAGACCCCCCTCCCCAGTTACGAGCTACCCCCCTCTTTCCAACATGGACCAAGTGCCCAGTTTTCTTTTGTTTCTTCTCCACAATTCCTCCCACATTAGCCTGTTTCCCGTACCTAGGTCAGAGAGGAAAAGATGGTGGGACAAGCCCCAGGGACACAGCATCAGGTGGCAGGAGGGTCCACGGCATTCTGAGCACCCCCCCCCTCCGCCGCTCCACCCTATGGGAGGGCAGCAGAAGCCACAGCAGCAGGTGGACCTGCAGTGACCACAGATGCCCCATCAACGGCCACAGGAACCCACATGGTGTCACCAGCCCATCTCCCTCCTGGCCACACGTGGGCAGCCAGTCCCGCAGGAGGCAGAGGCCCCTGCTCCACAGGGGTCCAGAATTCCCATTCCCAAGGACTCACACTGTCCCCTCACCTGGATAATGATTCCTTTCGCTTTGTATTCCGCTTGCAGGGCCTTGGAAAACACACACACAAAAGCCTGGAGCGAGAAGAAACACCGTCAGAGCCGACTCCCTCAGATTTTAAAGGGCACTGCAGAGACACTACCCGCTTCACCTTAAAGCACAGAGGGAGATGCGGGAGAGGGTACGAAGTTTCAGCTATAAAGGATGGATGCGCTCTGGGATCTGCTGTACAGCATGGTGACGATGGCTAACAAAAATGTACCGTATCAGTATACTTGAAAGTTGCTAGGAGAGTAGATCTTAAATGTTCTCACCACAAAAAAATGGTATTAATTACTTGGTTTAACCTTTCACAATGTGTACGTATGTGAATACATCACATTGTATGCCATAAATAGATGCAATTTTATTTGTCAATTACTCCTTAGCAAAGCTCGGGTGGGAAGGAAGTAGGGAAAACGCAGCAGCTTGTCCTGATGGGAGACAGCGCTTCATCCTCTGGTCTGGGAAGAGTGCCCTCCATCGGTGGGAACACACTTCTTGGGATAAACACGTCCCTAGGACCACCACATACAGATTCCCTATGGGGAAGCTGTCCCTTAGAAAGCACCGGCCACTCCAGGGCATGGGACGCCAGGTGAGGCCTCCACGACCAGGAGCAGGAGAGCAGGGCTTGGGCCAAGGAGGCGAGGAGGCTGGAAGGCCAGGCAGCTGGGCCAGGCCGAGCTGCTGGGGGCTTCCAGAAGGAGCGCCTTTTTCTAATCAGCGCAGACTCCCCGCTGACAGCTCCACCCTGAGCCTCCAAACAAAACTTTCCATCAACTTGCCGCTGATCCAGAGGAAGGTGCCACCAGGAAAACAAGGCAGAGGGAAGAGGCTTGGACTCCGTGACATGACTCACCTTGGAAGCCGAGTACATGGCGTAGAGAGGCCAGGGAAAGAGGGCGACCCCAGAGGAAACGTTCAAGATGAGGCCTTTCCGCCTGAAAGGCAAAGAAACAAACTTCCCACTGCTGCCCTGCCTGGCTCCACCATGCGTGGAGAGACCACAGAGGGCTGGTGTCAATGCCCTCAAACTCCGCCCGCCCCAGGCGTCCCCGAGCTGGGAGTGGGACTTCCCCTGTGTTTGCAGGAGGTCATCACACAGGGCGCAGCAATGTCCCTCGGCAGCCACGGGACGGCAAGGGCTCCTTACTGGCTGGATGCAGGCTCTGCTACAACAAAGGTCTCCCCGCCAAAACAGAGGTAATCAACGTGGCTCAGACAAGACTTAAGCGGGAAGGATCCTCCTCCTTTACATGTAACCACATGAGCTCCAGGTCCCTTTGGACTCACGAAGGTGACTCGGAGCAGGACAAATGTCATCTGGGGTGAAATTTGACAGTCCAGCACCTGCTCACACGGACACCCCTATACAAGTCCTTGTCCTTTTGAAGTTCAACCAGCATCCTTAATCCTTCCCGTTTAGACAGATGCATGTGGAGCGGGGGGAGCGAGACAAACTGCAAATGAGAACCCGTGGCACCACTAAATCAGAGTATTCATTCCGACAAAATTCATCATCACAAAGAGATGGTCTTGGCCTCAGGCCAACTTCTGAAGTTTTCTTTTATGCTCGACCTAAGTTAACTTCTTAAAAATGCAGCGTGTGCTGCGGCTGCCGAGGCCGAGCCCCTTCTTCCCCTGGAGAAGACAAACTCCCAGCCGCTGGCTTTCAGCGGACACCACCCGACAACAGCCAGTTCCCAAACAGGCGTTGAAAGAGGGTGATATAAATGTGGAAGAAGTGGAGAAGCTGGCGGCATGGCGACTGGCACCACTAAATCAGAGTATTCATTCCGACAAAATTCATCATCACAAAGAGATGGTCTTGGCCTCAGGCCAACTTCTGAGGTTTTCTTTTATGCTCGACCTAAGTTAACTTCTTAAAAATGCAGCGTGTGCTGCGGCTGCCGTGCTCTTCCTGCCTCCAGGATGTGTTACACTTGACCTTCGGATGTTCTCGTCTGCCGCTGCATTTTCTCCTCCCACCTGCACGCCCTTTCATGGCAGTTTCTTCTCTTGCTAAAGCAGCTGCCGGGGAAACCTTCCCCCATCCCGCCCCGTCCCCAAGTGAGCGGACCGCCAGGGCGGGGAGGCCAATGCAGCTCCGCACTTTTTCAAAGAAAGACCTTACCTTGATTCCATGTGTTTCAGAATTAGCTGTGTCATCTATAAGAGAAGGCCAAGGTTAAGCCGTGACAAAGGAGCTAAGTCGCGACGGGCGTGGGGCTTGGGGAAGCTGGGGAAAGAGCTCGGTCTTCTCAGGTGGCCTTGAAAGTCGCCAGCGCTCATCAGAGGTCATTCTGGCAACCCCAGAGTCTGGCAAGTACCCACCGGGGGCACCGAGACAAACGGCAAACTGTTCAGAGGCCTCTGGTTTCTTCCCCCTAAAGCTAAAGCCTTCTTGGAAAATGAGGGCAGTGAAAATTGTAGGAATTGACTTTTATCTGTGGGATCAACACTAAGGTTCCCAAGACACTATTCTGAGTGGCAGGAGAAGTAGGCCGGCCACCATAAACCTCACCCATGGCTGGACTTGGACGAGTACCAGCAAACCCAGCAAGAATCTGTGAGCGTCCCGTGTACACGGTATGAGACAGAGAGGGGTGTCTCTGCAGGCCACCGGCAGCAGCGGGCACAGCCTGCAGGCGCCCTGTGAGGTGGCTCCATGCACAGAGGACACGGGACGCCCGCCTGCTGGAAGCCCCTTCCCCCTCAACCTACCGCTCCCTGGAAAGGTCCTCCCTGACACTTCTGGAGCCAAAGCTGTCCACTAAAAGAGCTTTTCACCTCACAAGTCCAAGACTCCATTTACAAGTTCAAGAGCAGGCAGCCCCAAGTCACTGGGATCATGCCCTGTCCTGGGAGCAAGCTCGACACAGGGATCCAGACGGAAGCAGAGGGACAGGGACATACAGGGGACTGGGAAGCAAGGACAACTTGTGTCGGTTTCTCCACGTTGTCCGGGGGCCCTGCAGCAGCTTCTCAGCAGGCTCTGTCCCCCCCTGTCTCAGACAGCCTGGGGCCGGAACTCTCCAGAACCCTCTGGGCCGCTTCTCAAACACTGGATTTTGAGGGAGGAGAGAGACGGGTGAGGGACGAGGCTGGGTCAGCATCCTTTCCCCGTCTCGCCACTTCACTGCTGTGTTATGTGAGTGACGCCCACCAGACAGCACCAGCGTCTCCTCAAAGTGTCCCGAATGAATTCGCAGCCTTGTTGGTGAATAATTCCCATGGAGAGACAACATTGAACTTTGTGGGTCCCTGTCTCAAAGCTGCCGATAGTCAGTCTCTTATCCCACCTTCCGAAGACCCTCAAACTTGTATTCTCCCATCTTGGCCTTCGACGGAGAATGCGACCATTTCCAGATGGCTCCTTTGAAATAATTAAGCACTGCGAGTCGTGTTTCCAACCAGCGTGGCTAATTGGGCCACAGCATACTTAGAAGCCAAACTTCAACTTATTTTCTTTGTTACTTAGGGAACTTAGTGTCTACTAATATATAAAATAATTTTTTTTAACAAATCAAAGCATTTCTCTGCTAAAGGAGTCAGAGGGCTGTCAAATACATTTGGGAAACCCCTATGATCAAAAGGCCCAGACTGGAAAGATCAGGGTGTAAAACAATGTGAAAGGTTTTAGTGGTGAGGCTGCAGACAACAGTTGGACATATAAACTTAAAATTACATCAGCTGGGGGCTTTAAAAAGCCATTGATTGCTCAGCATTAAAAGAATGTGTATACCCAATAATAACTGAGCAGGAAACTATAAAATACAAACATACTTACAGAAAAGCAACCAATGGCGAAAATAATTGTTGTCAGTCCAGCTTATCCACCTGAAAATAATTTTTTTTTGGTCTGCTCAGCATCCGTCTCCCCTCCTTATGTTAATAGCAACCTGGTTTTTTGCTGGGAACTAGTCCTCCTCCACTGTCCGTCCATGTTGTTCAGATGAGTGAAACTGAGCCTCCCCTACTCTCCAACAGGCTGCCAGCTCCTTGACATCAGAGATCTCACCGGCTCATGGCTGCACTTCCACTGACCTTCCAGAGGGCTCACCAGGACTGCCATGTACAGTTGCGAGTTCTGTGGACTGAGCAAGGTGCCCAGCTGTGGGGCAAGTGCGGACTGAAAGCTCACTCACAAGCCGTGCACACTAGCAGAGGTAGAGGGCTCTGCGCCCTCAGAGGAAGGGCAAGCATTTCATTCACACAAAAGCATCATCTACTCACCGAGTCCTGCAGCATCAGAATGGCTGTGTCTGTTAGTAAGTGTCACCTTTTCCTATATTGTCTGCCCAGAAGGGGTGCCTTTTTCTCTTCACCAAAGGCACAGTGTAGGATAGCTTTTAGGGAGTCACACTATAAATGCTTTTGCAGCTGACCCTTGTCAAAGGACCTGTATGCTGAATGGCACCTAAGACGTCACTTGGTCCAACACTCTTTTAATAACAGACACAGAATCTGAAGCTCAAGGGGGTCACATAACTTGCCTAATGCTGTCCAACTAATTAGTGGCTGAGCTGGGATCAGAATACAGGTAAACTTGAGCTTCAATTCAACAAATATTTATTGAACAGAAAAAGTCCATGAAATCCAAGCCATGCTCTCTGTCATTTTTTCCAAACAAAATGAGCTTTCCTTTATTTACCAAGACTAAAATTTGAAGAAGGTATTAATTCTTTTTAAGTTGCCTCAGAATCCTGAATAAGTTTCAGCATCATCAAGCCTAACATGTTCTGACAGGTTACAGCTAAATGCAGAAACAGGATTCGAATATTAGGGAGAGTGAATCCATCACTGTGTTTTCTTGATGAAAACAGAATATGACAATTAAAAGACCACTACATGGCCTCTCCATCAAGCTTTGTTCAATTTCAAAGAATCCTGCTTCTGCAGTGGAAGGGGGCAATTCTCCTGAGATGTCAAATTCCGACAGCTACTACATTTTAATGCATTTAGCACGTGTATTGATTACATACCTTGACTACTGAGGTGATGTTACAATGGATGAGGTTCTGTAATAAATAATCACAACCATGCATCAGTCCAATCGTTAGAGAAATTCTGTGGGAAGTGGTCAGTGCTAACAAACCGGGAGGTGGGTCAGTTTCACCACTCAGCCTGCAAACGAGCTCCTAAGTGATGTTCAGCAAGAATGCACCAGTGCTGGGAAACATCTGACTCCCATTCTATGATTCTGTGAGTATGTGATCGGACTAGAAGCCAATTAAGAGTTTCCTTGAATATTTGGGAAGAATACAGACAGTTTTTCAAAGGGAGATCTTGCATTTCCAGCTGGTGAAAGAGGGTTAGCCTCTGCAGGTCTAGGAGACAATAGCATAGACAATAGACTGGGAAATGGTTGCATAAAACAAGGTAGAGGTTCTGGGCTGTAGTTAACAGCTAAAGAAACTACTAGACTCACGCTCAGCAAAGAGAAGGAAAGAGAGACAGACACAGACACAAGCACAGACGCAGACAAAGAGAGAAGCAACAGTGGAACTGGCTGGACGGAGAGACGCAGACCTGGGGGGAAGTGGGCAGTGTGGGGACAGAGCCCCGGGGCTAGATGTGTGGTCCAAAGGGGACCTTGGTGAGCACGAGCCGCGGTGTCTGAGCAGCCCAGCCCTGCATGCTGGCACAGCCGATGCGGGCTTGCCTAGGACCGTGGGCATCCCTGAGGAATCAGGTGTGGAAACACGGCAACCTGTTAGGATTGGTATGAACCCAGGCCTTTGAAGGTAAGGGGCTGGGTGCTGGCACAGCCGATGCGGGCTTGCCTAGGACCGTGGGCATCCCTGAGGAATCAGGTATGGAAACACGGCAACCTGTTAGGATTGGTATGAACCCAGGCCTTTGAAGGTAAGGGGCTGGGGAAGGGTCAACTAACAGCACCTTCAAGGACTGTTAAATGAGGAAAAAATTTACCTGTGACCAACAGTGGCAGCTGTGGGGCTGAGCCAAGCTTACTGAACTTACCATAGCCCGGCCAGAGTCTGCGTCACATAGTTGCCTGACGCTGCAAGTTTAACAAATCTTATCAACTGAGAAGACAGAGAAAGCCACAGAGCTGCCTTCTCCATGTACGTCCACACTGTGAATTTGTTAGGCAGAATTACATCTTTATAAAGCAGGGCTCAGAGCCCCAAAAGGATGGACTGTTGGAGAGGTAAGTTTTGATGTGCAAAGGGGTCTTTATCCTAGAGGTGGCCATGACAAGTGGTGCCCTTGACCGCGTGCAGAGTCTTACGGTGAGAAGAAAGGGAGGCCTCAGGCAGGCACCACACAGGGTAGAATTTTGGCTGGACCTGCTTCCCATGGCTCTTTCCCAGGCCCTGGTGGGTATCCAGCCAGGGGGCCCAGGGCCTGCAGGAGAGGAGACGACACGCAGAAGAGCACAGCCTACCTGGATTTGATCTGGTGCATTAAGGAACCCAGGCCCTGGTGGGTATCCAGCCAGGGAGCCCAGGGCCTGCGGGAGAGGAGACGACACGCAGAAGAGCACAGCCTACCTGGATTTGATCTGGTGCATTAAGGAAGTGGCTCGGGAGACGGTTCGGAAGCATTCCAACATTGTTGACTGGCAGAGAGAGGCAAAACAAAAATGTCAGAAGGGAGGGAACTTTTCATAAAGAAACATGTGCAAAAGATTTATATCCAAGATTGTTCACTGCAGCATGAATCGATACCAGTGAGGAAACTGGAGGGGAAAATGGTGTCCACTAGCAAGAGGCACATTAAATGAATCGTGGTGAAGCTGTATGTTGGAATACAGTCAGGCACTAACAACTGTGACTGCTTAGGACTTTAAAGGCATGGGAAAGCATTTGTGGTGCAAGTTTTTTTTCAAAAAAAGTTATAAAACAATATGTATGTATAATCCTCATTTTGAAAATATGTGTTTATGTACCTGGAAGGATATGCACCACAGTGCTATTTCAGACTATTGAAATTTTAAGAAATTCACATTTCTTTTATGAGCCTATCTATTCTTTCCAGTTTTTCTGCAATTATGCTTTATATTTTTTTATTTGTAAAAATGTAATTATTTATACAATTTAACAGAAAGCTTTAAAATCAAATCTTACTTTCTTCTATAAACAATACAAGCACTGCACTGTGTAGGTGACTATAAAACACCTTGTCTATTTAATGATTACAGAAAAAAATCATCTTGTTTTCTGAACAAGAAAGACAGTCAATTCTCAAATGACTACACTGACTCGCTATTTACAGATCAATCACAGCAACATTTGTTTGCTAAACTAATTCCTTTAGGCCAGTGTTCCTGGGATCCCTCTTCCTGCCAAATGTCAACATCAATTCCACAAAAGACAATGTATTTTAATATTAGGAAATATAGCTGTAAAGATTGAACTATGTACATCTGATGCATTACAAAACCATATGTAAATTTTTAATCCACTAATGCAGAATTGAGCTTTAATATTCAGTTTAATACTGCAGCTTAAAATGCAGTCGGGGCGAAGTTTAAGCCACCATGAAATAATCAAGTATCACTACAATAATCATTTCACTGATGATTCAACAAGCTTTACATTTTGCAATTTACTTACCTAAAATTCCAATTTCTAAGCCTTTAAGTTTTTCTTTAATATACTCATAGATGTCATCTTTGGTAAAATCTGCTTGTATGATCTTTACACTGCTTCCTGTAGTCTGCTCTGCATTAGAGACAACAGTTACTTTTTTAAGGAAAACAGGGGTCCAAAGCCCTCTCTTGTCCAGGAAGTTCCCCTGATGCTTCTGTACTACCTGGGCAGACATTTAAGAGGACAGCTCATTATCCCAATTAGAAATAGCCCTGGGTAAATGTTGGGAGATGCTAGCAGATATGTGAATGATGGTTTCTATGTGTTTCTAAGAGTTATGACAGTGACAAGTAGATGCATTAAGATAGACTTAATGCAGTGGTTCTCAAAGTGGGGTCTTCAGACCACAGCCTCAGCATCACCAGGAAACTTGTTAGAAATGACAATTTTCTGGTTCCACTCCAGACTTGCTGAATTAGAAACCCCGGGGTGGAGCCCAGCCTGCGATCTGTTTCAGCACACTTCCATGTGACTGGTGCATGCTCAGGTATAAGACTCCGGACTAGTTAATGGCTATGAAAGCAAGGTCTGGTGCTATCTCTGCTCAGTAAGTGTCAGGTCCCCCTCCACATAGACATAGCAACCCTCTGTATTTGTCCAACACTTTGGCATTCATAAAACATTTACATACACAACAGCTTATTTTAATACTTTCTACAACCTTGTAAAGTAGATACGATCATTCCCATTTTCCAGAGGAGAAAGCTAAGACTCAGAGAAGCTAACTTGCCCGAGCCATCCACACCCTGCTCCCTCCAAGTTCAGTGCTCTGCACTGTTCTGTGCTAACTTGCTTTGTGCAGGAGTTTTCTTATATAAATGCTACAAGCAGAGTTTACCAGCTGCTTGGTGCACTGCTTTAGCTTTGGAGTTAGACCCAATATTTCCAGGCTAAGCAACCTTGAGGCATAGTTTGGACGCAGGGGATGCTTTCGGTCTGAAGACACTACTTGCTTTTCAAAAGGATGATAGAAAGCACATGTTAGCATTGTGAAGAAAACACTGAAGAAGGACTTGGTCCTAGTCTAAGTACTTCTAATAACCAGACACGGAACAAAAGCAGTACTCATAGGTTCAAAGGTACTGAGTCACCACTGTGTGACTGCACAGCCCCACACCTCCTACGTCCATCTCCTATCTCGCCTAGGGACACAAGGCTGATCCCAGACAGCCTGCCACACTCTTCACAAATCTCCGTAATTTGAGACTCATCCCTTGAGTTAAAGAGTTTATTAATTATTAAATTAATAGCTATTAAAATTCAAATATCCAAAAAGAAATATTATGATCATTATTAACTAAGAACACTTCAGAGCCAATTGTAATAATAAAACAGTACGATTCTGCCTCTTAGGTTTGTACAGTGTAAAACCTTCACAACCACACATGGCAGCCCTGAATATTTTTTTAAAAATCTGACAACTACCCATGAGCATCAACCCATATCCTCCCGCAAGGAGCACAGCACAGACACAGGGCAGTGAAGTCCCAAACACAGATCCTGGTTTTGAGAGCAGTGGCAGGAGCCAGCAGGCAGCTGCGGCCCCTGGATGAGCCAGCTGACTTCAGGCGTGAAGACGCTGGACCGAAGGAGGAAGTGGGCCAATCTGTGCCCGAGTCTCACCACGGAATCAGCGGGGAGCTGAAGCCAACGCCCTAAATCCCGCCCTGGCCTTGCAGACTGTGCTCCCCGGAGGAGGGCGGCTGTGGGAAGGGCGGCGGCGAGCAGAGCGACAAGCAGCAGGCAGCGAGCAGGTGTGACCGGTGGGCTCCGGGAACGGCTCCCTTAGTAGGGGGTCACTCACCAATCTCCATGGCAACAGCCTGTAGCTTCTCCAGCGTCCGGCTGATAAGCACAACGTTGAGCCCATGTTTTGCTAGCTGGGGGTGGAAGTGGGAAAACCGAAAAAGACAAGGGTGATCAGCAGACAGAGGGTTTGTGTTACAGGTGAATTAGTCTCGAGGTGACGCGCTGGGCTGCAGGGCGATGCTTTTGCTTCACCTGGGTTCTAATGTGCCAAGCGTGCTGAAGATTTCTGGGCTATGAGCAAAACAGCCACCCTGGGCCAGGCTAGACATGACATCATGACAGCAGTTAATGCTCGTGCGTGTCTGTATGTGCCAGGAGCTGGTCTAAGTGCTTTTCTTGTACAGGCCCACAATCCGAAACTGTGGGGTCAGCTGTGTGTCGGAATTGAAAACATCGGGGACTCTATACTACATGTTACCTAACAAGATCTAGGGTAGCACCCCACGATACAAACAGCATTTCTGCAGCAACTCCAGAGCTGATGCTTATTCACCTGGCATCCTTCTTGTGGTTCGCTTGAGACCTGAGACCTTTCTCCCCTTTTTTCTGACTTCCAACAGGAAAGAACGTGGGATAGGGAGTGTGGGGTAAGGAGTGGCTGCTCCCCTGAGGTCAGCAAGGCCTGAGCCTCTTCTGAATGCCATGCCCGGAGGGCTGAGTGACGGTGTGGAGAGGTGGCCAGTGTACATTAACGCAGGGGCAGCAGGAGAGATTGAGAGGGACACAGACACGTGGTGTGCGGGGGGAGCACCTAGAGCCCGAGACTCATCTACGCCTAAAAATGCTACCAGTGAGAAGTTAGAGCTTTTCCTTGAAAGACAAAAGAAAAAGCCAGCATTCATTTAAACAAAGACTGATGACATTTGAGTTAGTGACAAAGGTCCCAGTGTATTGAAATCTTTCTCTATGGTTTTAGTTAAAATTTGTACTGCTATTTTTTAATTGTGGTAAAATACACGTAACATAAAACTTACCATCTTAACAAAAATGTGAAAAACTTTACAAATGTGTGTGTCCATCCATGGGATCCCATGCTAATCTTCTCTGTATTGTTGCAATTTTAGGGCATGTGCTGCTGAAGCAAGCACTCACTATACTGTTATTTAACTAAGGAATTAAATATTTTAGAAAACATATCAGAAGCTGAATTATGGACTACAGTATATTGCTTTCAATAGCCAATAATTCACTCTGCAGGCCTGTGGTCTCAGAATCACCCAGAAAGACATCAGAAAACACCAATCCCCACCAAAACCATTCAAGTAAAAATCTCTGGGGTTGAAGCCTCAGCATTTACTTCTTTTTCTGTAATTTTAATTTATTAAATTATACTATTAAATATGCAAATACATTCTCATTGTAAAAGATTTACCAAGTAAAAATCTCTGGGGTTGAAGCCTCAGCATTTACTTCTTTTTCTGCAATTTTAATTTATTAAATTATACTATTAAATATGCAAATACATTCTCATTGTAAAAGATTTAAACAAGGGGGGAAAATGTACCGGATCCCCCCACCCTCCGTGAGGCGCCTATCCCCCATAGTTTGCTGTCGATCCTTCCCTAACTTCTTCTCTGCATTTGCAGGCTGTATAGATACACAGAGAAGTAAAAGTTTGTTTTGTGGGTTTTATTTCTTTTTATCCTGTATAATATCATTGTAAGTATTGTCTTACAATATTCTTTTTAACTTGATGATGTGTCTTATCTCTACGAATTATGTCTATTTTTGTATCCATCCATGAAGAACCAACGATTCTTTTCTATTATTTCCTAGTGTTCTATGGGTGAGCATTTAGGTTGTTTTCAGGTTTTCCTGTTATGGGTCCAATGTTGCTACAGTGAAGTCCATGAAGAACCAACGATTCTTTTCTATTATTTCCTAGTGTTCTATGGTTCACCTTTGGGTGAGCATTTAGGTTGTTTTCAGGTTTTCCTGTTATGGGTCCAATGTTGCTACAGTGAAAAGCCTTCTACATAGCTATTTGTATGTGAGTCAATTAATTCCTAGAGTAGATAGACAAGTGGAATTGTTGTGTCAAAGGGTACATGTTTTTTAAATTATAATAGTATTGCCAAGTGCCATGCCTTAAAACTGTACCATCAAAATACAATTATAGCCATTTCTTCATACTCTTGTCAATATTTGCTATTAGCAACGCAAATCTAACGTTTTTCCAACATGATGGTATCCCTTTATTTTTATTTGCATTTCTCCAGTTGTCAGTGGGGCTGAACATCTTTTTCTATGTCCATGAGTGAATTACTGGTACATATCCTTTGCCCATTATTCTACTGGGTTATGTTTCATTTTCTTATAAATTAACAGTTGCTTATACACTCGGAATATTCATTATTTGCTTACTACGTAGGTAGCAAGTATTTTCTCTTTTGTTTATGGTGCCCTTGCCATACATTATGTATTAATTTTAATGTTATCAAATTTGTGGATTTTTTCCATTTTATATTTCTTTTATGCTTTTACTTAACTC
The DNA here is from genome assembly GCF_000696425.1 of Galeopterus variegatus. Classification (NCBI taxonomy): domain Eukaryota; kingdom Metazoa; phylum Chordata; class Mammalia; order Dermoptera; family Cynocephalidae; genus Galeopterus; species Galeopterus variegatus. The sequence continues at coordinate 201,697 of NW_007728234.1, forward strand.
CAAGGATATAAATACATTTTCCTATAACACTTTGTAGTTGGTTTTTGTTTAGTTTGGAGAATGATGTGAGATTGAAATCATCTAGCATCATTTTTTTTCAAAATGGGTGGCTAATTGTCTCAACAGCATTTTCAATCTGTTCATTTTTTCCTGACTTAAGACACTAATTAGGTTATGTGCTAAATTCTCATGTGTGCAAGAGGCTGTTTCTGGTCTATCTGTTCTGTTCTGCTGACCTATTTGTCAATTTCTGTGCCAGGCCACTTCTGATTTAATCATAATCTTATAATAGCCTTTGACATCTGATGTCTGCTCGAGGAAGTCTCAACCATTCTCTTTGAAAATGTTTTTGTTTTACCTTCTTTGTTTAATATTCCAAATAAATGATAAAATGGTCTAGTCAAGTATTATATTGAAATTAGGGATATTTAGGGGAAAACTTACATCTTTGCGGTAATCATTTTTCTCATCCATAAATATGGTATCCATTTATTCAGATCCCATATATCCTTCTAAAAACTTTGAGAAGTTTCTTCACATAAATCTTGGACATTTCTTGTTAGGTTTGCATTAGTTAGGATAACATTAACTGCTGTAACAAATAACTCCATAATTTCAATGGTTTAACACGAAGGAGGTTTGTTTTTGTCTTGTATAGTAGACTCTAATCCACAGAGCCATTCAGGGCCCAAGGCTGAGATAGGCTTTGTCATCTCTAACACTAGGTTTCCAAGATTTCCCTGGGTATTGACATCCAGCCAGTACCAAGATAAGAGAGGTGAAGATACATCCCCTCCCTTCACCACCTGGACCGAGAAGTAACAGTATCCTTTCTGCTTGATTTCATTTATAAAATTAGTCACACCATCCCCCATAGATATTAGGGAATCTGGGCATCCACTTAGGAATCTGGGTGGACATTTAGTTATTCCTGCCACCAGTACCTTATGTTTATTCATTGCCATTGTGAATTGAATTATTTTGGAAAGAAGAGATTCTGGAATTAAATGCCTAGGTTCAATTCCAATTGTTCTGAGGATCAAATAAGAAAATACAAGTACATTAAAAAGTGTGTGGCTCAGAGCCTGTCACCGAGCAAGCACTCAATAGTACTAGCTATTTTTTCTAAACACTCTAATCTGTTATGGCTTATGATTAGGGGGTCTTGACCCAGCCACCCAGCTGGGTGTTCTGTGCCCCTTCCCTCATACCCTGCCCTGTGCATCTCTCCCATTTGCCTGTTTCTGAGTTGCATTCTTTATAACTGAGAAAGAAAAGTAACTCAGAGCAACCCGAGTTACATGAAGTCTGCTAAATCTATCAGGCCCAGAGAGAATGAGCTTGGAGTTTCAGTCACATTCCCCTCACCCATGTTTGGGATAATTGCAAAAAGACGTGTTTCAACAACAATTTCCAGACCAGCCCCCATCATCAATGGTTGTAAATTACTCAAAATATTATCAGGAGTTTTACAATGTGACCCTCACCCTTTCTGTGCTTTAACTTTGCTGAACTTTATGATGCAAACAGCAATGTGCACCAATCAGTAGCTTGTGTTATTTTAGTGAACCAATGTAAATGCTCAGCAAACAACGTTGGAACTGCCCCATTAAGATCCTCCTTTTTCCTTTAAAAATCCATTTACTAGTACTGCCTGGCAGAGCACATTTCCAAGGCAACTTGAATTTGTGTTTTCCTGGGCTGCAGTTCTTAAATTTGGCTGAAATACACTCTTTCCTTTAGATAATTTTGCCTCAGTTTTCCATTAGGTCAACATAATAAATTGTAATAGTAAGTGAGGTGCCTTTCTGAGCTCTCTGAGCCATTCTGGCAGGTTTTCAAGCTTGGGGAGGGGACCGTGAGGGACAGAAGACTGGGGGCCCGGGCTTGCGACTGGCGTCTGAAGCAGGGGCTGTCCGTGGACGGGGCCCTCCAGCCGTGGGGTCCGGGCTCACTCCACGTGGGTGGTGTCAGAATTGAAGTGAATCGTCGACACCTAGTGGGGCCCAGAGACCTGGAGAACTGGTTGGTGTGAGAAGTGTTGTGAGTAGAAACAGCTCAATATTCAAATAATATCTATGAACTGATAATGTGATTCTTGAGCCCTTCCCCAGTGGACCCCTCACTCACGTAACAAATAACAAGGTAAAGAGAGTAGCAAATAAGAGGAACTCGTGAGGAGGACATCTTTGATTGCACCTGTTACCGAGGGGTGACCCCCTGACCCCCTCCCCCGGGACAGCGGGGACACGCATTACCGGCCTCTTGCCTCAAGTCAAGCGAGAGGGGTTTCCACAGGGCCATCCCATCTTATTTCATGTCTTATATTCATTGTGCTTTCTTGTTCGTTATCCCCCCGCCCCCTTTTAGTTATGCCTGAATTAGTTAATATAATATAGGCAAGGCTGTTAACAAGTTAACACTGAAATCTCAGCGGCATAACTCAACAAAAATTTATTTCTTGCTGATTATGCTCGACTGATAACTGATCTTTGACCCAGGCCCCCAAAAATCTGATGAGCGAGAGACTGTGGCTTCCAGCTGCTCTGACTTTGGAGCTAGTCCTGCCATCCAGACTCGATTCAGGCCTTGAAAGCAGGAGTGTTTTTCCCGCACCAGGTGTGGGGTAGAGCTGATATGCGGGTTATCTCGGAAACCATCCAAAACATCCACATCAAGGGCCAAGAGACCTCAGCAGCAGCGAAGCTATAGGCAGAGTCCTCAGTTGCAAGGGCCAAGGGGGGCAACACAGTAGGGGGCAAGTGCAACCCTGGAGGAGGGGCGCACTGGCCAGGGCCCAGGTCTGGCAGTGAGAGACACCTTGGCAGAGAACCCACAAGAGGGCCCCTCAGGGACAGAGTCAGTGCCAAACTATCACCAGGCCCAGAGAGTGCGATGTCCTCTCAGGACAGTTGCAAAAGCCTAGATCTATTGATCCCCTTACTTCTCCCCTCCCCCACCCTCTCCGATGCCCCTGTTCCTCAGACTCTGGCAGGTTCAGCCACGTGAACCACCAGCAGGAGAAATGCTGGGCAGGAAAGAGAGAGAACGGACCACAGCACCAGATCCCATCGTCAGCTCCTCCAAAGCAGGCTCCAGCTCCAGGGAGAGGAGAAGATGTAACTTTATGACATGTTCAGCATCTTGACTATTGCAGGTGATTAATCGCACACTGACAATTGCAGAGTTGAAACCATGTTTGCATCTGGAAGTGACCAAAGGACTTGGTTTCACCTAAGAGGAATCAGCGAAGTCACAGGATCAGAGGCAGAGGAAGAGCCACCCCTGTCAGCAGGTTTAAAGAGACCGTGGGAAACAGAACGATGGCAGACGTGCCCCATGACAGCTGTGATTCCTGCTTATTTAAACCACTGGTTACACTTCCATTTCTATTTCTGAGAAAGACATGCTAATCTTCAACAATTGGTGTAAATTTGTCAGTACCTATATTTTGGTCAGTTTTTACTTTTAATAATTTGAAGTTATGTTGTCAGTAATAGAATAGGCTGAATATTAATAGTCTGAAACTTGTCAGTATGAGCCTTCCCTTATTATTTCTTATCTTGAATTATATTTTGTCTACTACTAATATGGCTCCTACTCCTTTCCTTCTGTTTGCATTTTCCTAGAATATGTTTTTCCATTCATTTATTTTCAACCTTTCTATATTCAACATGGGATTTTTTTAGCCCCATCCGAGCATGTTACTGATCAGTAAATTTAACCAGGTCACGTTTATTGAGATTGCAGATTTGTTACACTACCTCCCTCTATCTTCTTTGAGTTTTTTCATTCACCGTGTTTTCTTTGTGGTTTTTCCCCCTTTTGGGACTGTAGTAAGCACGATAAGATGGGCAATGCTGTAATAACAAAGACGCGTAATACAAGAAAGGTTTATTCTTCCTCACACAATGTCTCCTGCAGAGGATGCAACAGTCTGGGGCAGCCCCTCCATGCGGGACTCAGATGTAGGTTTCTCCCCAGGGCTGAAACAAGAGTGAGGCCAGTGAAGAACCAGGGTGACGATGTCAGGAGCACGCCCTCTGGGTTCCTGGTCACCTGGCATGCCTCACCTTGGTGCTGGCCCTACGTCCTCCTCCTATGGCTCCTCCTTCAACACAAAGCTTCTAGGCTCTGCCCATATTGGGTAATTGAGCACTGAATTTGACTACAGTGTAGCAAAGACAAATTCATGGCTTTTTAAAAAAATATGTCACAAGAACAAGAGTAGTCATTTTTCTTGGGGTGGGAGGTTGGGAAGGTGTTGGTCCAAGGATTAAAATTTCAGTGAGCAGGGAAAGTAGGCTCAAGAGATCTACTGTGCAACCTGGTGACTGTAACAGTGCACCGTACTGAAGTCGCAGAGAGTAGATTCCAAGTGTTCTCACCACAGAAAATAAGTATGTGAGGTAATGCATATGCTAACCAGCTCAGTAGAGCCATTCCGTATGTATGTGTATTGCAGAACATCATGTTGTAGATGGTAAATATATACAACTTTTATTTGTCAATTTAAAAAGTTAAAGAAAGGAAGGAAGGAAAGAAAGAAAAGTCCTTTTGTCCAAACTGAGTATAGAAAGACCAGATCCACATCTGGATTAGCAAAACATTTACATAAATAAAAAAGGGCACCCAAAACAATACACGTTTTGTGAGATTGCCCACAAACAAGAAGATACACATCAAACGTATTAGGCGGGCTGCACACGGGAAGACGGCGGTGGGAACGAAAGAAACTGAAGTGACAGGGGCCAGTGCGGCCAGTGACAGCAGCCCAGCAGTCTAGGCCTTGACTCACCAGGAGGGAAAAGGAAGAGGAAGGAAGCGATGTGGGGTGCAGGTGCAGGCTGTGGGTGCAGGGGGCAGGCAGACAGGAAGAAAGCCCGCCTGGGGACCCGCACTGTGACGGAAGGGCAGGCCGCCCTGTGCACTGGCCACCTGCTCGGCAAGCTGTCCCACTGCCACATCTTATGAGCACTCACGCTACAAAGCTTAATTTTCTTGTCTGTAAACACTTATTTTACAGCTGCCTTTAACCATTCTAGTTCATTTTTTTAGCTAAGTCTACCCTTAACATTATCAATTCATAAGGCCAGAACTGTGCACATTCTGACAAAGAATTTTATATTTTTATGTTACATTGTTAAAGAAAACTTTATCCCAAGCTTAGAAACAGGCAAACTGATGATTGCTTGATTTTTTAAAAGTCAATCTCACACTAGAATATTTCCTAGTAAGCCTGCTTGACCTCATCCGACACCCTTGGGCAGGTAACTACTGTTACCAAATCTCCACTTAATTCTCAGCCGATGGGGGCGCAGACAGCTCCCAGCCAGCAAGGTGAGAAACAGGGGAGACGTTGACTTCACAGCCTGACAGAGAAGCTGACCTGGAGGTGACATGGTCCTTACCCTCCGAAAGTCAGCCTGTCTGTATCTAGCTTGGCAACGTGATTTTGCGTTCCTTTCCTGACTATATAAATTCCTGTTGCCCAAATGCTCTTCAATCAGCTCCTTCGTCTTCCGGCTGGATCCTCCATTACTAAGTGGATATAAACTTTAACAAGCACTAACATATATTTTTGCGAACTGTGCTTTTACATACTAAAGATAAAATATCGGTTGATTCTTTGAATGATTGGACTAAATGACACTGACAGTCATACTATAATCCTAACGTCTACAAGATTTCAGAAATGAATATACTACCGTGCTCTATTACAGACAAGGAATACCAGAGAGGAGTTTTAAAGTCTGGCTTCACGGTATTTTCTAGAGACACACACCAAACATAAGGTCACTGGAGTGTTGAAGGAGATATATATATTTCAACCGAAAGAAAAAGGCACAGCTTTATGAATATCAACCAAAAGAATCATTAAAGTAAAAAAGTATTACTAGAAATAAAAACTAGTAAAAGGTGAAATTCATCATGGAGGTATAGCAATTCTAATCCTGGATTATCTAATTAAATAGCTTTACACAGAACCACAAAGACAGTTGAAAAGGACGCCATCACAATGAGAGATTTAATGTACCTTTTCTGTAGTTGTTGGGTGAAGCGTGCAAGAATCTGGGAAGGACGTGGATTATTTAAAGTATATGAAGGACACACGTGATCTAATAAGCATGTATAAATACCAAACAGTTGCAGATGATGTTCTTTTGAAAATTGGCTCTTTTAAAAAAAAAAACTGATAAAACTGACCGATCTCCAGCAAAATTGATCAGGAAAAAAGAGAGAGAGCACAGATGAGCAGTAAACAATATTAGGAATGAAAACATAGGCACAATTAGAGAAACAACCAAGGTTTAAAATATAGAAAAAGGGTCAAGAGAGGAGAGTGCGCACACAGTTTTGCTGCTAAACCCTTTAAAGCCATAGGAAAGTGGAGGATTTTCTCTAGGATAATACAAAGTCACGGGGAAAGTGACAACAGAGACGAGAGCAAGCCCCAATTTTTTGTTGCTGGAAAATGGATGGGCGAGATCTGGAAACCTAAGCCAGCAATAGGGAAAGCTGAGAAGTGACAACATGCACACGACTAAAATCCTCAAACATGTCAGGGACTGCCAGCACCGGAGCCGGGTCGAGGGAGAAGTTGGAGTAAGGATGGTCGGTGAGAGCTGGCCGGGCAGCCGCCAGCCCCACGTGCCCTTCCCTGCTGCAGACACTGAGGACAGGAGATGAGCAAAGCGCCCCCAGCTAAGTTCTGGCTCCAGATGACAGCAGCCATCCTTCACCCCGCAGGCAGGAGGCCAGAGGCTTCTCACCAGAGAATCGGGCCACCCCAAGGAAAAGACCTAAAGACACGGGCTGGGACTCTGCCCAGCCAACGGCACACGCCTGTCCCACTCACAGCCACCAGACCCACTCGGAAGGTCCAGGCAGGCTCGTAAAGCCACCTAATTAGCTTTGAAACCTGAACAGACAACCAAGGACTGTCTGTGGAAAGCAGCTCACACGAAGTACCAAACGAATGGGGGTAGAGCCCCGTGGCAGAGCACAGCCTGGGCAGGAAAGGACATTTTTTTTTAAAGAATAAAAAAAAATATCTTCAGGGATGAGAGAAGCTACTACATCTATAAAAAGAACATGTTGCTCTAAAAATGGTGCATAAAGAAAACTCAAAAGAGCTCTCAGAAATGTAAACAACACTGAATTTCTTTTAAAAGTTTTAATTTTTATTTTAAAATTGAGAAAGAAAATATGGTGGTCCTCCCTTATCCGCAGTTACACTTTCCACAGTTTTAGTTACCCATGGTCAACCAAAGTCTGAAAATATCAAATGGTAAATTCCAGAAATAAGCAACTTACAAGATTTTTTATTGAAACATAATTGATTGTACATATCTGTGGGGTACAGAGTTGAATATCAATGCCTGCGTGCCATATGTGATGCTCACATCAGGATAATTACTATATTCAATGTTACTCAATGTAATTATTTTTTGCAGTCCTTTACAAATCTCTTGCTAACCCACCCCACCAACACCTTTCCAATTCCCTCCTCTGGTGGCCTCAGTTCTGTTCTCTCCCTTTGAATGTTCAACAAATTATTGTGATTGTATCTTTCTTCTTTGCTTTTTTTACTTATTTATTTTTTTAGCTCCCACTTATGAGTAAGGACGTGATATTTCCTCTTTCCGTGCCTCACTTATTTCACTTATAATTTCCTCTAAGTTCATCCATGTTGCTGCAAATGGCAGAAATTCATTCTTTTTTATGGCAGAGTAGTATTCCATGGTGTAGATATACCACAGTTTCCTTATCGAGTCATCCATCAATGGACATTCAGGTTGGTTCCATATCTTGGCTATTGTGAACAGAGATGCAATGAACACGGGAGTGCAGGTGTCCCTTCGACATGATGATTTCTGTTCCTTTGGGTATATACCCAGTAGTGGGATTGCTGGATTGTATGGCAATTCTATCTCCATACTGCTTTCCATAAAGCCTGCACTAATTTACAGTCCCACCAACAGTGCAGGAGGGTTCCCCTTCCTCCACATTCTTGTCAGCATTTATTATTCTCATCTTTTGTATAATAGCCAATCTAACTAAATGTGGTTCTGATTTGCATTTCCCTTATGCTGAGTGATGCTGAGCATTTTTCCATGTTTCTGCTGGCCATTCGTATGCCTTCTTTTGAGAAATGCCTATTCAGCTCCTTTGCCCATTTTTTAATTGGATTACTTGTTTTTTTACTGTTGTTTGAATTCCTTGTATGTTATGGATATTAATCCATTGTCTGATGCATAGGTTGCAATTTTCTCCCACTCTGTAGGTTTTTAATTGCTCTGTTGATTGTGGGGTTTTTTGCTGTGCAGAAGCTTTTTAGTTTGATAAAATTTCATTTGTTTATGTTTTCTTTTGTTGCCTGTACTTTTGGGGACTTGTTCATAAAGTCTTTGCCAAGTCTGACTTGCTGAAGTGTTTCTCCCATGTTTTATTCTAGGAGTTTTATAGTTTCAGGTCTTATATTTAAGACTTTAATCCATTTTGAGTTGATTTTGGAATATGGTGAGATGGATGGGTCTAGTTTTATTTTTCTACATATGGATGTCCAGTTTTCATAGCACCATTTGTTGAAGAGGCAGTTTTTTCCCAAATGTATGTTTTTGGTGCCTTTGTCAATGATCAGTTGGCTGTAAGTCAGTGTATTGATTTCTGGGTTCTCTATTCTGTTCCATTGATACAAGTGTCTATTTTTATGCCAGTACCATGCTGTTTTGGTTACTATAGCTTTGTAGCATAATTTGAAGTCAGGTAGTATAATGCCTCTGGCTTTATCTATTTATTTTTTCCTCAAGCTTACGTTGGCTATTCAGGGTCTTTAGTTGTTTCATATGAATGTTAGGACTGTTTTTTCTAATTCTGTGAAGAATGTCATTGGTATTCTGATGGGGGTTACATTGAATCTGTAGATCACTTTGTGTAGTGTGGACATTTTCACAATGTTAATTCTTCCAATCCATGAACATGGAATGTCTTTCCATCTTTTTGTGTCCTTTTAATTTCTTTCAGCAGTGGCTTGTAGTTCTCATTATAGAGATCTTCCACCTCTTTGGTTAAACTGATTCCTAGTATTTTATTTTTTTGGTGACTATTGTAAATGGACTTGCTTTCTTGATTTCTTTTTCTGCTAGTTCATAATTGGAGTATAAAAGTACTACTGATTTTTATGTGTTGATTTTGTATCCTATAACTTTTCTGAAATCATTTGTCAGCTCTAAGAGGTTTTTTTGTAAAGTCTTTAGCTTTTTCTGTATATAGGATCATGTCATATACAAACAGGGACAGTTTGACTTTGTCTTTTCCAATCTGGATGCCCTTTATTACTTTCTCTTGCCTGATTGCTCTGGCTAATACTTCCAATACAATGTTAAATAGGAGTGTGGGAGTGGGCATCCTTGTCCTGTCCCTGTTCTTAAGCTGAAAGCTTTTCCCGATTCAGGATGATATTGGTAATGGGTTTGTCATATATGGCATTTATTGTGTTGAGATAATTTTCTTCTATACCTAATTTTTTGAGAGTCTTTATCATGGAGGGATGTTGAATTTTATCAAATGCTTTCTCTGCATCATATGGTTTCTGTCCTTGCTTGATGTGGTGTATCATGTTTATTGACTTGTGTATGTTGAACCATCCTTGCATCCCTGGGATGAATCTCACAGAACATTTCATCCAATAACTACAGAATATACATTCTTCTCATCAGCTCATGGAACATTCTCCAGGATAGACCACGTGTTAAGTCACAAATCAAGTCTCAACAAATTTTGAAAAACTGAAATCATTTCAGGTATCTTTTCAGACTACAACAGATTAAAACTGGAAATCAATAACAAGTGAAACTCTGGAAACTATACAAACACTTGGAAATTAAACAACATGCTTCTGAACAACCTATGGGTCCAAGAAGAAATTAATGAGGAAATCAAAAAATTACTTGAAACTAATGAAAATAAAGACACATCATACCAAAACCTGTAGGATACTGAAGAAGTCGTACTAAGAGGGAAGTTATTGCAATAAATGCTTACAGCAAAAAAATAGAAAGACTTCAAATAAATGACCTAATGCTACACCTCAAAGAATTAAAAAAACAAGAACAATCCAATGCCAAAATTAGCAGATGGAAAGTAATAATTAAGATTAGAGCAGAAACAAATGAAATAGAAACCCAAAAAATGATACAAAAGATCAATGAAACAAAAGGTCAGCTTTTCGAGAAGATAAACAAAATAGACGAGCCATTATCCCGGCTAACTAAAAAAAGAAGAGCCAAACAACATAAATCAGAAATAAAAAAGAAGACTTTACAACTGGTACCACAGAAATACAAACAATCTTTAGAGACTATTATGAACAACTATACACAAACAAATTTGAAAACCTGGAGAAAATGGATAAGTTTCTGGACACACACAAACTACCAAGACTGAACCAAGAAGACACAGAAAACCTGAACAGACCAGTAAAGAGCATGAGAGCGAAGCGGTCATCAGCAGTCCCCCAACAAAGAAAAGCACAGGACCGGACGATTTTATTGCTGAATTCTACCAAACATTTAAAAAAGAATTAATATCAATTCTCTTCAAACTATTCCAAAAAATTGAAACAGGGGCCATTCTCCCAAACTCATTCAATGAAGCCAGCATCACACTATTGCCAAAACCAGACAAAGATACAACAAAAAAAGAAAACTACAGGCCAAAATCTCTGATGAACACAGACACAAAAATCTTCATCAAAATATTAGCAAACAGAATACAGCAACACATCAAAACATTGTACGCCATGACCAATTTCTAAGTTTTATATTGCACAGCGTTCTGAGTAGCAAGATGAACTCTCACACTGTCCTGCTCAGTCCCACCTGTGACGTGAGTCATCCCTTTGTCCAGATTCTCCACACTGTGGATGCTCCCCACCTGCTGGTCACTTCGTAGCCGGCTCAGTTATCAGCTAACCCCTGCAGTACCACAGTGCTGATGTTCAAGTGACCCTTATTTTACTTAATAATGTCTCCAAAGCACAAGATGCTGGTGATTTGAATATGCCAAAGAGAAGTGTTTTCTTTAAGTGACAAGGTGAAGGTTCTTGACTTAATAGGGAAAGGAAAAAATCATATGCCAAGATTGCTAAAATCTATACTAAGAATGAATCTTCTATTCATGAAACTGTTAAGAAGAGAAAAAGAATTCATGCATAGTATGAGGCTGGTACTATTTGAAGTTTTGGGAATCCACTAGGGGTCTGGGAACGTATCCCGCATGAATAAGGGGGGACTACGGTAGCAAAACTGAAAAAATTCAGTTGGAGGATTGGAAGATACAACTGATGAAAACCCTTTTGTAGAAAAAGAAATGGAAATTATAAGAAAAAAAAGTAAAAGTAGAGGATGATTTCAGAATCTGAATAATAGGACTTCCAAAAATAATATTATCCAACACCTGAGTAACAGGAGTTGCAGAAGGAAGAGAGAATGCACAGAGGATAAATGTCAACGCCCACGCCCAGCTTGCTCTGTGGGGCAACCCTGGCTGTGTCCCCCACTGCCTCGCCTTGCAATATTTCTGCTCATTTTCTTTTTTTTTTTTTTTTTTTTTTTTCCTTTTTGAGACAGGGCGCACCGTGCTCAGCCAGTGAGCACTGTGAGCGCACTGGTCATCCCTATATAGGATCCGAACCCACAGCGGGAGCGCTGCTGTGCTCCCAGCGCTGCACTCTCCCGAGTGCGCCGCGGGCTCGGCCCTCTGCTCATTTTCTGAAATGCTGTTGAACCTTCACAGATGATAGCCTCATAATAAACTCATTTCCTGCTTAAGTTTTTTAAACATTGTAAGAGAATGTTACAAAAAAAAAAGCTAAAAAATTTGAAAACTGAGATGAAATGGATATATTTCTAGAAAAATACAAATTACCAAAACTGATTCAAGGAAACAATTAAAAACTCAAATAATTCTATGACCACTAAAAAATAATAACAACTAACCACAACAATAATAAGGTCAAAGAAAACTCCAGCCACAGACACATTGTATCAAACATTTAAAAGACCAATCATTCCACAATTATACAGTCTTTTTCAAATAATAAAAAGCAGTAAAAAAAATCCTCTATTCAGCTTATGATGCTGGTAAAACTTGACACAGAAACTTCAGAAGACAATTGGCACTATTTGGTAATGTTGACTATGTGCACAGCCTATGGCCCTGTGGTTCTGCTCCCTGATGCACTGTCTTCTCATACAAATGTCTCCAGGAGACAGGGACAAAAGTGTTCACTAAGATAAACATCTGTCAGCAAGGAAAGGACAACTAAATTGGGACACATTGGAATACTGCGGTCTGATGGAATACTGTACAGTACAGTACTGAAAACGAATGAACCACGTTCCACACACGCCAGCGTGGATGAATTTCCAAAGCTAATGTTGATCTGCATAAAAGAAGCAGAATACAGAATACATTTGACTCACTTTACATTAAGCTAAAAACAAGCAATTCCACCAACACATTGTTTAGAGATACGGGCAGATGGAATAGAACTATTTTATTAAAAAGCGGAGAAATTATTAACCCAGTGCTCATGATAGTGTTCACATTTGTAGGGGTAGAGGAGGGAAATAAAGGCACGGCATACAGCAGCTTCAAGGATACTCATGGAGTCTGTTTCTTATGCTGCTGATCAGGGACACAGTACGCATTTTGTTATTATTTGTTTTGGTAACCATATCTATGCATTATATATACTCTGATACCTCTCTCTTTCTCTCCCCCCCCATCTTCCTCTCTCTCTCTCACACACACACATGCACACATTGAGTCATGGCATATGACAATGTACCCAGGATATTCAAAGCCTGGACCAGAAATCACAGCGTTGAAGTTACACAGTGCAGGAACAAAGCAATGAATCTAGAGAAACGTAAAAGTAATTTAAAGCTGGTATTCTCATTTAAGGGCAGATGAAAGAGACTCAGCTGAGAGTGCAGCTGCAGTAATTGAGACTAGACATTAGGAAGGAGATTTTTCCTGCTGGCATAAGACACTGCCATGTATCACAAAGTAAGTATGTGATGATATCCAAGAACAGGGCAAGGCAGTTATTTTTCTTGGGTTGGTCTGAGACAGAGCTGGCCAAGTGACAATCCAAGAGACAGCTCTGTGCCATTGCCTGTAGCTGCCAGGAGCACCACCTTGAGAAGAGTTCTGACTACCCTTGTGTACTGCACTGGAGGTGGGGGAGCCTGAATCCTTGCCCTCCCAGATGTTGGAGATGGCACTAGAACTGCCCGGATGTGGAGGAATGAAACCAGACAAGCTTTCATTATAAATTTTGGTTCTAGCATTCACAGGGCATTAACAGCCAAGCATACATGTTTATACACATCACAGTGGCAAAAAGTAAAATTTATGATGTTTCATGCTAACAAGTGTTTAGTGAGCATGATATCTCAAATCCTCTTTGGAGGGGTTAAGATTGGTCCAATCATATAGAGAGCAATTTGGCAATGGTATCCAATATCTAAGTTCACAGACCGATAGAACTGGCAGTCTTGCTGATAGGGATAACCCTTGGATATGTGCTCAAATTATATGTTCAAGAGTGTGCCTTACAAAATTATTTGTAAAAACACAACCAAAAATCGAACTTAGTGTCCATTCCTAAGAGGCTGATAAAAGACATGATACAGCCATGGGATAGGATACCCTGAAATCATTGAGAAGAATGGAGGCCATCTGTATGCCTTTGCTGTGGCAAGATCTCAATGCTATATTATTAAATAAACAAAGTACAGAACAGGGTTTGTGGCCATGTAAAGTAGGACTCCGTTTATGCTTAGAGGGCAAAAACTGAAAATACAGGCATAAATTCTAGCAGAGACTGCTAGCGAACTAAAATCTGTTCTCCCCTTCTCCCTGGGCAGGTGACCAGGTGACACTCCCCAGTCATCCTTGCACTTCGTTCACCCACAAGACTGAGTTCTGTCCAGTGGAAAGTCGGGAGACCCACAATGGAAAACCCTGGGGGAGCCTTGCTTTCTTTCCCCTTCTTCTCTTCTCATCAGTCAGAACAGACATGCTTATGACCAGCTTCAACCACAAATAGGAGAGCAAAAGTCCACAGGGTAGACAAGAAACAATATGGAAGGAATCTGGGCACAGCCAGCTGCCAGTCAGAAAAGCTCCCATTTTCTGTGAAGTCTCTGGATTATTACTTAGTCTTGTTGTTATTATGGCCAGTCTTCACCATACGATCAACATCCATATCAATATATGGGTACAGACATAGCCATGGGTTTTCTTTACCTTTTCTGGAAGGAATCTCAAGACATTTTAAACATGGTTTTCTTTACAGAAAGGGATAAGGTAAGAGCACAGGTGGGAAGAGGCCTTTATTTCTCTTTTTGTGACTTTTTGTACTGCTTGAGTTTTCTAATTTTATGCCTGCCTTACTTTTACTTCAACAGGATTTATCAAGGCAAAGAGTCCATTCCTTTTTTTGTTGTTTTCTTCCTTATACCTCTTTGAATAAAAAAATATGTGTATAAATATAATTAGCCATCAGGGAAATCCAAATTAAAACCACCATGACATATCACTACGCAACAATCAGAGTAGTTAAAATAAAAAGTAGTGACAACACCAAATGCTGGAGAAGACACAAGAAAATGGATTATTCATATGTTGCTGGTGAGAATGATACAGACACTTTGGAAAACAGTTTGGCAGTTTCCTATAACACTAAATGTGCAACTACCATATGATTTGGCAATTGCATCCCTGAACATTTATCACAGAAAAATAAAGACTTATGCTCACACAGAGACTTATATATGAATGTTTATAGGAGCTTTATTTGTATAGCCAAAAACTGGAAATAACCTAGATGCCCTTCAGTGGATGAATGGTTAGACAAACTGTGGTGCATGCATATCGCAGAATTGTCCTCAGCTCTAAAAAGGAACAAACTATTGATATAAAACCTTGATGAGTCCCCAGAGAATTATGCCAAGTGAAAGAGCCAATCCAAAAAAGGTTACATAGTGCATGATTCCATTTACATAACACTCTTGAAGTGACAAAGTTATAAAAATGAAGAAAAGATAAGTGATTGCCGAAGGTTAAAAAGGAGCTGGGAGTGAAAGGGAAGTGGATGTGGCTATAAAAAGGCAATGCAAGGAATCCTTGTGGTGATGGAACTCTTCTATATCTTGACTGTATCAATATCACTATCCTGATTCTAATTTTATACTATAGCTTTGCAAGATGTTACCATTGGGAGAAATTGGGTAAGAAGTGCATGGGATCTCTCTGTATTGTTTCTTATAACTGCATATAAATCAACAATTATCTCAAAATAAAAAGTTTACTTGGGGGGGTGACATCAGCAAGATAGCAGACTAGGAAATTCCCACCCCACATCCTCCCACAAAAACAATGATTTAACAACTACCTACTGATGAAAATGGCTCTGGGAGAGCTCCTGGAATACAATAAAGAAGGTCTGCCAAACCAGGGAAGCATAAAAATAGAATAGCCACATAGAAAAATGTAGGAAGCATTTTATCTGAGTCACCTCATCCCCTAGCTCAGCACACCTCAGTGCTAAGAGTGATCCCCTCATCTATGATCTCCCCCCATTGAGAAAAAGGAGACCAGGAGGAGCCCAGAAGCCTTTGCCACCAAGGATCCCAGAAGCCCTTGCTGCCAATGCAGACACCTGCAGCTTTCACCTCTAAGGATTCATGCAGTCTTTATGGACACCAACCCCAGCTGACAGAGCTGACCAGAATCCATACCACTGCACACACCCCCAAGCCAGAGCCACTACACCCCACCCAGCCAATGCCATCATACCATAGGTGAAGATTTACCTCTGCCAAAGCTAATCAATAAAGTCTGAAAGAGGTGATTGCTCATTCAAATGTACAGGCATCAGTGCAAGGCTCCAAGGAACATGAAAAGTGAAGGAAACATGACAGTACAAAAGGAACACAATAATTTTTTATAGTAACTGACCACAAAGAAGCAGATATCTACAAATTGTCTGACAAAGAATTCAAAATAATTGTTTCAAAGAAGCTAAATAAGCTGCATGAGAACACAGAAAAACAACTCAACAAAATCAGGAAAACAAGATAAGAAGTTCCACAAAGAGCTAGGAATCATTTTAAAGAACCCAACAAAAATTCTGGAGATGGAAAATGCAATGAATGGAATGAAAAATGCAATAAAGAGCCTCAATAGCAGACTCAATCAAGCAGAAGAAAGAATCTGTGAACTCAAGACAGGTTATTTAAAATTATCCAGTCAGAGGAGAAAAAGAAAAAGAATGAAAGAGTAAAGAAGGTCTACTTTATGGTATTTATGGGATATCATCAAGCAAACCAAGTATGCATAATGAAAGTCACAGAAAAGACTAAAGAGAGAAAGAGAGAGGGAGCTTATTTAATGAAATAATGGCTGAAAACTTCCCAATTCTTGAGATGGAAATGGACATCCAGATCTACAAAGCTCAAAGGGTCCCAAATAGGATCAACTCAAACAGACTACACAAAGATTATAATCAAATTGTCAAAAGTCAAGGATAAAGGGCCGGCCCGGTGGCGCACTGCTACAGGGCGCTGCTTGGGAAGCGCGGCAGCACTCCCGCCGAGGGTTCGGATCCCACATACAGACCAGCCGCTCACTGGCTGAGCAAGGTGCAGGAGCAACACCGAGGATTGCGATCCCGTTGCCGGTCCCGGTCCGGTACAGGCGTGACACTGAGGGTTGCGATCCGTTGCCGGTCACGAAAAAAAGACAAAAAAGGAAAAAAAAAAAAGTCAAGGATAAAGAGAGAATTTTGAAAGCAGCAAGAGAAAAGCAACTTGTCACATATAAGGAAACTTTCATAAGACTATGAGCAGATTTCTCAGCAGAAACCTAGCAGGCCAAGAGAGAGTGGAATGATGTTTAAATTAATGTTTAAATAGAATAGATAGATAAATCCCAAGAAACATATAACCTACCAAAATTGAATCAAGAAAAAATAGAAAGCATGGGGTAAAAAAAACAGCAAAAATATCCTTTAAAAATTAAGGAGATATTAAGTTTTTCCCAGACAAACAAAAAGTGAGGGAGGTTGTTACCACTAGACTGGCCTTGCAAGAAATACTCAGAGGACTTACTCAAATTGAAACAAAAACACATTAAACAAAAATACAAAAGCATATGAAAGCATAAATCTTGCTGGTAAGAATAAATATATAGATGAATACTGAACAATGTAACACTGTAATGGTAGTGCATAAAGTATTTTTAAACCTAACGTAAAAGTTAAAAGATAAACATTTGTTGAACACACAATATAAAAAGAAGCAAATTCTGACTACACAAACACAAAATGTGGTGGGCAGAGTAAAAGTGTAAAGTGCTTGTATGCAATTGAAGTTAAGTTGTTATCAACTTTAAATAGTTATAACTTCAAGACATTTTATGGAAGCCTCTAGTTAATCACAAAGAAAAAACCTGTAATACATACACACAAAAGGTAAGAAGAAAAGAATCAAACCAAATCAATACAAAAGTTATCAAATAACAAAGGAAGACAGCAAAAGAGGAAGTGGGGGACAAAACAACTGCAAACAAAATAGACTTTAAGTCAAAACTATCTAGAACCAAAGAAGGTCATCATATAATGACAAAAGGGTCAGTTCAACAGGAAGATATAACAATTATAAATATATACACAACCAACTTCACAGCACCTAAATATATTAGGCAGATATTAACAGACCTAAAGGCAGAAATTGACAGCAATCCAATTCAATAATGGATAGAACATCTAGACATAAAAATCGATGAAGAAACAGCTGACTGGAACAATACCATGGACCAAATGGATCTAACAAACATATACAGAACTCTCTACCCAGAAGGAGAAAAATATACATTCTCCTCAAGCACATGGAATCTTTTCCAGGATAGATCACATTAGGCTGCAAAATAAATTTTAACAAATTTGAGAAAATCAAAATTATCCCAAGTATCTTTTCCAACCATGACAGAATGAAACTAAAAATCAATGACAGCAAGAAAACAGGAAATCCCACAAATATGCAGAAACCAAACAATGCACTCTTGAACAACCATTGGGTCAAAGAAGACCTCAACTTTACCCCTCAAGGAACCAGAAAAAAGAAGAAATTAAGCACAAGGTTAGAAGAATAAAGCAAATACTAAGGATTAGAGCAAAAGTCAAATAGAGAACAGAAAGACAATAGAAAAAGCAACAAAACTAAGAGTGGGTTTTTTGAAAAGATAAATAAAACCAACAAACCCTCAGCTAAACTTACTAAAAAAAAAAGAGAGAGAAGACTCAAATAAGTAAAATCAAAAATGGAAAAGGAGGCATTACAATGGATGCCTCAGAAATAAAAATAATAATAAGGGACTCATATGACAAATTATATACCAACAAATTGGATAACCTAGAATAAATGGATAAATTCCCAGGAACATATAACCTACCAAAATTGAATCAAGAAAAGGTAGAAAGTCTGAACAGAACAATGATAAACAAGGGGATAAAATCAATAATTAAAAACCTCCCAACAAAGAAAAGTCCAGGGCCAGGTAGTTTCAGAGATGAATTCTAACAAACAAAGAAAAATTGACAACAATTCTTTTAAACTCGACCAAATAATAGAATAGGGAACACTTCTGAACTGGTTTTATGCATCAACCTGATACCAAAGCCAGACAAAGATATCACAAGAAAAGAATACTACAGGGCAATACCTGTGATGAGCATAGATGCAAAAATCCTCAATAAAATACAGCAGTCTTCCCTTATTCATGGTTTCACTTTCAGCATTTGAGTTACCCATGGTCAACCACAGTCCAAAAAAGAAAAAGAAATAAAAGGCATACAAATTGGAAAGGAAGCAGTAAAAGTATCTGTTTGCAGATGACATGATCATATATGTAAAAAAACTCTGAAGAGATGATTTTTTTAAAAAACCCATTATAACTAATAAAGGAATTCAGCAAAATTACAGGATACAAAATCAACAAATAAAAGTTGGTTCCTTTTCTATGCACAATGAACTAACTAAACAAGAAATTAAGAAAATAATATAATTCACAATAGTAACAAAAAAGAATACATAACCTAGAAATAATCTTAACCAAAGACTCATATATAAAATTATAAAACACTGAGGAAGAAATGAAAAAAGACATAGATAAATGGAAAGACATCCTGTATTCATGGATTGGAAGAATTAATATTGTTTAAATGTACATACTATCCAAAGTGATCTACAGATTCAGTGCAATCCGTTTCAAAATCCCAATGGCATTCTTTACAGAAATAGAAAAAACAATCCTAAAATTCTTATGGAATCACAAAAGACCCTGAATAGCCAAAGTAAATTGAGTCAGAAGAACAACATTGCAGGCATCACACTTCCTGGTTTCTAAATATATTACAAAACTACAGTGATCAAGACAGTATGGTACTGGCATAAAAACAGCCACATAGACCAATGGAACAGAATAGAGAGCCCAGAAATATATCCATGCATCTACAATCAACTGACCTTCAACAAGGGTGCCAAGAACACACAAGAGGGAAAGGATAGTCTCTTCAATAAATCATTTTCGAAAACTAGATATTCATATGCTGAATAATGAAATTGAACCTTTATCTCACCATATACAAAAATCAATTCAAAATGGATTAAAGACTTAAATGAAGGTCTGAAACTGTAAAACATAAGAGAAAACATAGGAGAAAGTCTTTTTGACGTTGGTTGGGGCAATGATTTTTTTGGATATGACACTGAAAGCACAGGCAACAAAAGCAAAATTAGACAAGTGGGAATGCATCAAACTAACAAGATTCTGCACAGCAAAGGCAGCAATCAACAGTGTGAAGAGACCACCTATGGGTTTGGGAGCAAATATTTGCAAACCATGTATCTGATAAGGGGTTAATATTCAAAATATATAATGAAAATACATAACTCATACAACTCAACAGCAAAAAAACAAATAACCTGGTTAAAAAATGGGCAAAGTACCTGAGCAGACATTTCTCAAAAGGAGATCTACAGATGACCAACCGATATATGAAAAGATGCTCAACATAATCAATAACCAGGGAGATGCAGACCAAAACCACAATGAGATATCACCTCACACCTGTGAGAATGGTTATTGTCAAAAAGACAAAAAATAAATGTTGGTGAAGCTGTGGAGAAAGAGCAACCCTTGTACACTATTGGTGGAAATGTGAATTGGTATAGCCATGGTGGAAAATAGTATAAAGACTCCTCAAAAAATTAAAAATAGAACTAGCTTATGACCCAGCAATCCCACTTCTGAGTATAAACCTAAAGGAAATGAGATCAGTATCTCTTTGAGATGTTTGCGCCCCCATATTCATTGCAGCATTATTCAGTATAGCCAAGAAGTGGGAACAATCTACATACCCACTGACAGATGAATAGATAAAGAAAATGTGGTATAAATACACATGGAATATTACTCAGCTTTTTTAAAACTGTCACCAATGTTGTTGTGACATTTGCAACATCATGGATGAACTGGACATGATACTAAGTGAAATAAGCCAGACACAGGAAGACAAATACCACACGATCTCACTTATACGTGGAATCCGAAACAGTGGCTCAGAAGAGCAGAGAGCAGAATGTTAGTTTCCAGGGGCTGCAGGGAGAAGATGGGGAGGTGTGGATCAAGGGGTACAAAGTTTCAGTTATGCAGGATGAGTTCTGGAGATAATGTACAACATGATGAATATAGTTCACAATTCTGTATAGTGCACTTGAAATTTGCTAAGAGAGTAGATCTTAAGTGTTCTCACCACCCATACAAAAAAGAAAATGGTGATTATATGAGGTGACAGATAAGTTAATTAGCTTGATTGTGGCATATTTCACCATGTATGCGTATAGCAATACGTCGCTGTACACCTTAAATACATACAATTTTTATTTGTCAATTACTCCTCAATAAAAATAGGGACAAAAGTTTCATTTTTTAAGAAAATTAAAGGACAGGAAAATAAATACATAAAAATTAGATGACAGTGCTCTTTAAAAGGGGGTGGGGAATGTATGTGGGTCGGTGGGTGGGTGCTGGGGGTGCTTAGCCTGGCACCACCCTGTTATGGCAACAAGCCACTTTCTCTGCAGGCTCTGTCTAGGGCTCTGTCTAGGACCAGACAGAACTGACCAGGACCTCTGCATGGCAGGCTGTAAATCTGATGTCCTTATCTCACTTGAGCCTATTTGGCTGCTCACAATTACTGGGTTTTTCTTGTAGCCTCCAATAATCAGAGGTAGATGAGGGTTGTCGGTCTCCTCCTCCACGACCCAGCCAGCAGATGGTGTGTCTCAATAGGAGTGTGCCTCAGACCAAGGACACGCAAGACACTCATTAGTAAGCTACATCCAAACAGTCAGGAACCCGTCCTTGTAAGCTCCATGGAGTCCAGGCCCTCTGTTCCTAGGCACTCTATTAATGGCCTTACATGAAGGCTTATCCAAGATAGATATAATATTCTGGGGACATCCTTCTAGCTGGGTCAGGTGACAGAATCCTCCACTAAGCAGCAGGGCATGGGACCAAATCACAGTTCACAGGCAAGAAGTGACCATGCCACACGCACAAAACATTGTGTCCACCTTTGTCCACACAAGGTCGGTGCGAGTGCCTGTTCAATATTTCTACCAACCCACATGTCTTGAACTGTATCTCCTCAGGAAAATTATTTATAACATCTGCTGAATTCTATCAAACAAACAAAAATTGACAACAATTCTTTTAAACTCTACCAAATAATAGATAGGGAACATTTCTGAACTGGTTTTATGCATCAACCTGATACCAAAGCCAGACAAAGATATCACAAGAAAAGAATACTCCAGGGCAATACCTGTGATGAGCATAGATGCAAAAATCCTAAGGGGCTAAGGGGCAATTTAGCTGAAGCATGGATGTCAGTGAACTCTGATTTAGCATTTTTAAAAACTAACTATGAACCTGATTTAGCCGTTTAGTCGTGGCATAAACAGAGAGCACAGTCTAACTGGGTAGTTTGAAGAGACTTTATCAAAAGGACAATTTACAAAGTGTGAGTGTAGAGAAACCACTAGGGACAGGAAACAACTATTAGCCCCAGAGTACTAATACCAGCAGAGCCGTTGTCACCTGGGGGCCTGACAGGGCTGGGAAATGAATAGTTACCACGTGGAGAAAGAGCTGTGTGGAGAAGGCCGCCCTACCAGGGCTGCAGCCTTCAGCAGCAGGACACAGGCAGCGCTCCATGACCCACAGGCAGGTGACCCGACCTCACCCTCCCTTCTCCCTCTCCCTGTGGCCAATGTTCCCCGCCAACCCAACCCAGGTGAAACCGGGAGCCAAGGGAGGACATCAGTGCAAGTCCACTTCCTGGGGCACAGAGAACGTATCCAGAGGGGCAAGTAGAAGAAACCAACACACACCGGCACCGGGCAGTACCAGATGAGGGAGCATACTGCAATTACTAACCAGCTGCTGCAGAAATGCGGACTAAAACCAACCTTAAGCATAAATTCACCATACGACACAGCAATTCCACTCCTAGGTGATGTATGCAACGGAAATGGAAACACGTCCACATAAAAACTAGTGTATCAATGTTCACGGCAGCAAGATTCATATTAGCCAAAAAGTGGAAACAACCCAATCACTCATCAACTGGTAAATGAATAAACAAAATGCTTTATATTCATACAATGGAATATTGTTCTGCATTAAAAACTAAAGAACCACTGACACATACTACGACATAGATGAACCTTAAAAACATTATGCTAAGTGGAAGAAGGCAGTCACAAAGGACCACATGGTAGCATTTATATGAAATATCCAGAAAAAATTCGTGGCAGCCTAGGGCTGGGTACGGCAGTGGGGGATTGACGGTCACCAGGGTGAGGGATCCTGTTTGGGTGGTGGAATGCTGGTGGTGGTAAACAACTCAGACATTTACTAAAAACCATTGAATTGTACACTTAAAACAGATGAAGTTTATGGTATGTAAATTATATCTCAAAAAACTGTTCAAAATAAAAAACTAACTGACCCACGTGTGTATCACACCGTGTATGCTGAAGTTTTTAAAAGTAAATTAGCTTCATTCTACCAAGTGATCCTCAGCCATCACTCTGGACAGCTGAAGACAGCACGGCCACACATAGCCACAAGTTCCACCCCTGGAATCTGCACAGTGGGTCTCTCCTGATGACAAGACATGCCATCACCGCGTCTGTTGTTCCCTGTAAGCAGCTGATGTCCTGGTATATTTAAACGTGACATACAAAAAAGTTTGTTCACTGACCATTCGGCTGGAACACAGCTCTGATCTACCGTGAAAGTGAGCCCCAGAAAGCGTCTCGAAGACTCTCGTGTAGATTGTGACTGACCCTGCACTGTGCTCTGCTCTGGGCAGACTGAGCAAAGGAGTTGAAGGCAGGAAGCAGGTTCCCTAACAGAAGCATCTTCAGCTGTGCCGCTCTCGTGCTTTCCTCCGAAAAACAACCACCACAACAAACTAAACCAAGAGTGTCCCTAATGGGAACTGTGATGTGTCGATATGGGCTCATCTGCTGTAACAAATGCACCCTCTGGCGGGGGATGGGACAGCTGGGGCGGCTGTGCACGTGTCCGGGCAGGGCGAGATGGGAAATCTCTGCACTTTCTGCTCAGTTCTGCTGTAAACCTAAAACTGCTCTAAAAAACAAAGTTTATTCACACACACACGCAGACACACACACACACACTCACACTCACACACACACCACACACTCACACACACCACACACACACACTCACACACACCACACACACACACCACACACACACACACACACACACACCCCACACAGACACACACACACACCACACACACACACACAACCACACAGACACACACACACACACCACACACACACACACCACACACACACACACACACACCACACACACACACACACACACACACACACACACACACACCCCACACACACACACACTCACACCACACACACAGACACACACACACACACGGACACACACACTCACACACCACACACAGAGACACACACACACACACACTCACACATACATATATACATGAATATATGAGAGGAAACACAGTTTAAACATGCAGTAAGAATAGTGGCTAACCTTAACCTTGGGAAGCTTCCTCCATGCAAAGCATTTTGCCCGCCTCCTTCTCTTTAACCTTACAAAAGCCCAGGGGAGATTGTCGTCACCTTTACTTTACTGTGCGGAAATGCAGCCCGTGAGCACTGGGGGCAGGGTCTGAGCACACGTTTGTCTGATTGATCCCATCCTTGGGCTCTTAACCACGTGGTCCACAACATCCCAGACTCTGGACAGCTTTCCTTGGAGCAGCAGTGTCAGCGGCGAGAGAAGAACGGGCCTCCTGGAAGGGGAAGCCTGTTGAGGAGAGGTTGGCACCCCAGGGAACTGTTCAACACAGCCTCAGATAAGAACCAAAGGAAAAGAAGAAAAAGGTTCTACAAGGAGAAGAGCAAGGCAAGGACAGAACGCAATGCTAGAACTTGAAGGCTCTGCTGAGGTATCCTTTGTATTGGTAAAGGCAAAGGACCAAAAGCCCAGGAAAAAATGTGTATCTTGCTCAACATCTCCAGATGGTCAGTATCAGAGTGCGGGTTGGAACCCAGTGCTCCTGACTCCTGGGACATCACTTTGCAAAACCATAAAGAAATGCATAGCTAGGGAGAACCTCCACATGGGGTCTCCTCTACGTAGAAAGAAAAGCAAGTTGTCTTAAGATTTCAGAGGGGCCACATGTAGGTCGTCGGGTCAGCATGGATTTGAGGTAAGAATTTGGCAGATCAGAAAGAACCTGAATTGCTCGGCCAACCAGAGAACTTAAAGGTACAGCCTGGACTTTTGGTTGAGATTATTAGGCCTTTCCAGAAACCTCATCAAGGCGGGAAATCATTATATAAAAGATTATAGCATTTTAATGCAAATAACTAGAAAAGCTTTCCTTCTGGTTTTGGGGGATGGAAGACACATTTCTTCAGAAAGTGGTTGCTGAGTGACGTCTCCAACTTCAACACTCAGATACAACCACTCATGTACCAAGAGTCGGCCAGTACTGACTGTCAGTAACTTGCTCTGCACAAAATAGAAAAGGAGCAAAAAAGAACTCTTCACCTGAAAAAAAAAAAACAGACTTGAAGCAGTAGGTCAGTGACAAAAAAATCATCATCTGAGGATGGAGGACAAAGCGGTAGATCCAAAAGACCAGCACAAGGAGCTTTTTCAATTGGCATGATTTAGGTTTATCTACATCCCTAAAGCTACTATCAAGTCCCTCTGAGATGCCTTGCACTATGTCACATACGATGATTTTATCATAATGCAGCCTTTGGGGACAAGAAAACAATGGGTACTGTACTGTTGTTAAATGTAGTTTTCATATGCACTGAATGTTTGTGTCTCCCCAAAATTCATATGTTGAAATGCTAACCCCCAGTGCAGTGATATGCAGAGGCGGACCTTTGGGAGATAATTAGGTGATGAGGGTGGAGTTCTCCTAATGGGATTAGTGCCCTTATAAGAAGAGACCCGAGAGGGCTTGCTTCCTCCGTGTGAGGGTACATTGAGAAGACAGCCCTCTGCAAACCAATACAAGGACCCTCACGAGACACCAGATCTGCTGGCACCTGGATCTAGACTTCCCAGCCTCCAGAACTGTGGGAAATAAGTATTGTTTACCCAGCTTACAGTAAGTTGTTATAGCAGCCAGAGCTAAGACAGCTCTCTCAAGAGTTGGTGTAAATAACTATAACTTTAATGGAAAGCACAGAGCTTTACATGTTTACAACCTCCGACCCAGCAAGTCCACTTCAAGGAAAACAACTTCCAAAATAATTAGAGAAGAGCAGGAATGTCTGTGCAATTATACACAAGCATGTTCCCAACTGCACATAAAATGAAGAAAAATTAGAAAAAACTAAAATTTCCAAGAACGCAGCTAAATTAAGGGCCATTCATTTGATGGAATATTATGTTGCCATTTAAAAATCATGTTTTTGACATGAGATAATGCTCACAACAAAATGTAACATTTAAAAAATAATGGTATAACGTCTGCCCGGCTAGCTCAGTTGGTAGAGCATGAGACTCAAAAAATAACGGTATACATAATCTAGGATTTGAGACAAATTTGGGAAAGATTGTTAGGTTTCAAATATCTTTCCTTTCAGGAATATGGTATTTTTCTCCCTCATTCAGAATATCTCTTATATTTCTCAGTGGAGAATAGTTTTCTTTTTAAAAACCTATAAATTTCATATTGTGTGTTTATTTTTCTGTTGTGAGTGGAAATCCTTTTCATTATATTTTTAAGGTGTTATTGATTTTCTAAGAGCCATCCCCTTATAATTTCTCGGATTCTTTCTGTTCTTCTATAGTATTTGACATGGTTCTAGAGGTCAGTGTAATAAGCATAGAATTCCAGGAAATAATACTTCATTAATGAAAATACAGAATTTGTAATAATAATAGCATACAAAACTACATATGCTATAAATGCATTTTTTAAAAAGTATAACTATCTTTCTGCAAAAGAATAAGCCTGGAAGGAAACACACAAAAATAATAATCATATTCTGTGACTCTCCTTCAATCAGATCCTCTTTTTATATAACAATTTGTAATACCCATTCATTTTCTTGAAATGAAAGATACGGATAATATGTCTTGCCCACACAATAATCTTTAAAAAATCAATATATGCCCTAGCTATAATATAAAGGATAAATAAGAGGAAATTCATCTTTAACTTTTTTAGAATCATATTTAAGTATGTAAACCGCTATGGCACAATTACACTAGAAAATACCAATGTCTCCATAAATTCCCAAAACAACCCCTGGGGAGGTACTGCTACACCTGTTAGCATCACTGTATTTTGTTTGCATTTCTATAAAAGATATTTTCCTTCTTCAATGAATGTCTGTTGCTTTTATATTCAGAAAACTGGGGGTTGGGGCGGGTGTCATGTGACAGTGATGTGTTCAGTACTAGGAAGGAGACACCTTACCTCAAACGAGTACGCTCTCCCAATCCCATCTCCTGCTCCAGTGATCACTGCAAAAAGCAGGAGCGGTTTGAAATGACAGAATTAATCTTTGAACTTCTTTCTCACTGGCTACATTTTCTTGCACGCCTGGTCCCTACGACACTTAATATTCCAAAGCAGCAGCACCCTCCGCTCCCCAGCCCTGAAGTTCCCAGCCCTTGACTCCCCCACTACACGTTCAAAATGAAGCTTTTTTCTTCTTCTTTTGGACAGGTTGGCAGTGCCTGGGAAAACCCCATAAGGCTTTAGACACTGTACGTTTCAATTCGTCAAGTGCATCTTATTATCTCTCTACCCACGCATCCAACTGTCACTGTAGGAACATCTCAAGGTTCCTTCTAAGAGTGAGCTCAGCCCCCTACTCGTCCCCACCCCCACCGGCCAGCAGCAAGCCGAGCCCGTGGAAGACAGGGAACTCAGCAAGGAGAATACAGAAGTGCCACGAGGGAATGCAGTGACACGAAGGAAGCTGAAGCACTGGGGCTCAGGACTGTCTATTCTCACGTGCAACCGTCAAATAAGTCTCCTCGGCCTTTTATATCCAACCTTATGCACCTATTTAATGATTGAGCTCTGGAATAAACCTCATTTATGTGAATGTTACAAGTTCAAAATTCACTACAATGCAGTACAGACATACCTGCAATTTACCTTTGCACCAATAATTAAAGGCCAGGCTTTCAAGAAGGAAGTGCGAGCAAAAGATCTACCTAGCTGACTCGGCCGAGCGCAGGCCAAGTTGTTCACGCCTCAAGCGGCCCACGGGCAGAAGCACACTTGTTTTGATAATTACTAATGATTTTATCTGTTCATTTGGAAGTTTTAAATGGATCCATGCATACTATCTGTTCCCGGTGCGAGAAGTACTGTGCCAGTGTTTTCTTGCTCCTCTATTACAGGGAATCTTCAAATCACCCAATATAGGGCCAATATTGTAGTTAAGATATTAACATCAATAATAATGACGGATAACTATCAACTGCTTACTTTCTGCCATGAACTGTGTCATGTGTTTCAGACCCATCGACTCATTTAATGTTCAGCACAAACCTGTAATGCAGGGACCATCATTACCCTCAGTTTACAGATGACGAAGCCAAGGGAGAGAAAGTTCTTAACTTGATCAAGATCACCCTGCTAAAAATGATGACAGAAGGATCTGAACACAGGCTGTCGGACTTTGGAGCCCCAAGTCTATAAAGAGATGCCAATAAAATACCTAGGAAATCAAGCACAAGCTTGAGGCTCTCCCTCCGGGGAGTTTAAAATTTTAGTCTCTAGTCATTGGATTTTCTTCTTGACTCTGCCTTGACACCTACCTCTGCCCAAAGACATTTACTCTTGCCAATGGTAGCTATACTCAATTTTGACTCATAAGAACAGGTAAGATTATGATTTCTATTTTGAGCCAACAAATGCTATAAGTTCTGGCTCCACCTGGAATTCTCTGGGAATGTGTGTTCTTCAAGGGGCTTTGCCCTGCTCTGATGCCCAGCAGTGTGCAGACTTCTAAGTCCACTTGGCGCACAGCCCCTTGGGTCTGTGTGAGGCAGGGTATTCAGACCGAGAACACTCAAGCTCAAGCTGTTTAGCAGGTTCACTGGAAATAGCATACTACCCAAGAGGGAAGGAACACACACACACACACACACACACACACACACACACAAACACACGCACACTCTCTGCAAATGTAAAAAGCAACAGTTAAAAATCCATTTGTCATTTCAAACAATTTCTAACATGGTAATTTTTTTTTTAATTTCCATTGCTAAATTTATAAGGTTATCAGGTTTAGCAAATAAGGATACAGAATACCCAGTTAAATTTGAATTCCAGGTAAACAATGAAAAAATTTTTAATATAAGTATGTCCCATGCAATATTTGGATTGTAATTACTAAAAAATTACTTGCTTATCTGAAATTCAAATTTAACTGGGTTTCCTATATTTTATCTGGCAGCTCTATAAGGATGCTGTAATCATTCCTATTTAGCCTGGATGGTAATTCTAGTGCTGATCAAATTCTTTTTTTTAAGTCAATGGATTTTTGGGGGGTCCAACTTTTCAATATAAGCCATAGCACTTCATTCAGAGAGATGCTGCAACCATAAGCCGGTGCTTTCACCTGAACCCCAGTCATGGGGCTGAGATTTTGCATGGTGGGTCCAGTAGATAAATCCCTTCGTGAGGCAACATTTAATCCACATAAACCAGACCCAGATTCCATATCTAACCCTCTTGAAAATGTAGCTCCATAAAGATCTTTGTTGCCTTGACTATTATAACATACTTACTTCATAAAAAAGCTTGGACAATTTTTCTTTAAATAAATAATGAAAATTATTTGGATTTCAAAATTTTTAAACATCCTTTAGCAAAATGGAAGCACCCTGGCTTTTGTAAATCTGGAGATGAGGATGCAGAAATTTCTGCATTGTTTATGTCATCAGAAAACTCTTAACAAGAAGAACACCAGTTGATGGGCTGGGGGGACATGCACGCAGGCAGGAGCTGGGTGGCATCTCCCCTGGTGACTGTCCCGATGCCCACAGCTTGTCTTCCAGACCATTCTAACTTCACTCATGCTGTCTAGCCTCCCAGTTAAAACCACTCAACAGAGTGACATCTGTGCTCTCAAAAAGATGGAATACATCTTTTGAGACATAAATAATAAGAAGCAGGAACAACCAAAAAGCAAGAGGTGGGAGCTCCCCTTACCTGCCCACTGTCCCATGGACTGCAAGAAAGGCCCTGGCAAAACCTTCCAGAAGTTCAGTAAAATGCATCTGGAGAATCTCACACACTTCACCAGGAAGACCAGGCACATCAGCAGCCCTACAAACACGAGGAACTGCTCCAGAGCTTCCGCCATGTCTGCTCTGCAGTGGGTGCCGTTTCAGCCCTGGCCCTGGCCCCACTGGCCTCCCGGGGCGAGGCTGCTCCTGAGGCCTGCCCGTCTCCTTCTGGGAGTCACCGGATGCATTCCATGGAGCCGGGGCATTTAGATTAGAGTAACCTCTTTACACAATCCTCCAATTCACAGGCTTTTGAATAAAGTATTCTCTCTAGTATCTTTATAGCACTGCTCGGCCTTCATTACCACGGAGGAGCCGGTGATGAAGTAAAAGATGGACATGAAGAAAGAAAAACAAAACCTGCACAAATTTAAAAATGGGAGTCCATGTTTCTTTCCCTGAATTTGGAAGCTAAAAAGGATGCAAAATCCAAGTCATTTACTCATTTATTCAACAAATATTTATCGACTACCTACCAGGTGGCTTCCACTGTTCAAGGCTGTGGTCATCCATTTTCCGTTGCTTACGACAGAACACCTGACGCTGGGTAATTTATAAAGAAACGAAATTTGCCTCTTACGGTCTGGAAGCTGGGAAGTCCAAGATCGAGGGGCAGCCCCTGCGGAGGGCTTTCTTGCTGGTGGGGACTCTGCAGAGTCTCTAGGCAGCTCAGGGCATCACACGGTAAGGGAGCTGAGTGTCTGGGTCAGGTCTGTCCTCCTATTCTTGTAAAGCCACCAGTCCCTCCTGTGATAACCCATTAATCCATGCACTCATCAGGGTAGAGCCCTCACGACCCAATCACCACTTAAAGGCCCCGCCTCTCAACACGGCAACATTTGGGATGAAGTTTCAACATGAGTTTAAGAGGAAACAACATTCAAACCATAGCGAAGGCTTTGGGAATATAATGGTGAACAAGACAGGGTCTCTGTCTTGGAGCCTGGATTCTGGTAGGGGAGACAGACCATAAGCAAACGAACAAGGTAATGTCAGGCCTGAGCGCTATGACAAAAAGTGCTGTCAAGGGATTTGCTAGGGTGACCAGTCAGCAAGCACTTTAGAGAAAGGGTCCAGGAGGACTTCTGGGAGGAGGCTGCGTTCTGAGTTGAAATGTGAATGAGAGCAAGGAGCCAGCCCTGCAATGAGAAGACCGATGTCATTGAGGAGTCAGAAGGACTGCACAGTGGAGAGCAAGGGAGGCACAGGAGGCCAGAGAGGGAGGGAGCAGCTCCCTCAGTGCGGACAGTGCACTTTAAGAGCCCGGGGGGCTGTTGAAGAGGCTTAGACTGCTTATATAATCTACATTATGCTTTTAAATGGTCACTTGACACTGAAAGAGGATGGCCTTTTGGGTTTGCATGGAGGGTGTGCATGACAATGAAGCAGGGGGCATGAGGAGGTGGGAAGTCACCAGGGGGAGTGCCCCATCCAGCTCGGCCCTCATCTCACTTCGGTGACATTATTAAATCTGCTGACTCTAAGGATTCCCTGTGTGCCGGGCCCCAGATCTAGAACCTCACCTGGTCATCCAGACTTGCACGTCAAACTGCACACGACGCTTCCACTCGAGCACCTAATAATGTTACAGAACATGTCATTATTCCTGAGCCTTTCTAGGACAAACCTAGGACATACTTTCTTTAAGGGAATATACTTCATGAGTCATTCAAATTTAGGATTGCATGAGTTTCATTAAATACAGTTGATTTTGTATTTGGATTGCTTTTCTCTGATACTGAAAATCTTGGTTCCTAACATCATGTTTGCTTTCATCTCCAGCATGTCTACCTATGTGTTTATTTTGTTTTCATGTTTTCAGAGATTGCGGTTTCAAAATTGAGATTACAAAAGAAAGTACATTTAGAAAAGCCTTGAGTCTACCCTTATATTCTCGATTCTGTTCACTTCCTCTCCCTGCAGGTAACCTTATGCCTTTATTTAGATTTGGTTATTCATCCATTTTAATACATGCATTCATATTATATTCATATACACACATGTACATACATACACATGAGTCATTACATATAACCCACATATATGAATGTACACACACACTGTATTAGTCTGTCTTCTGTTGCTTGTAATACCTGAAACTAGGTAACTTATAAGAAAATGATATTTATTTCCTACAGTTTTGGAGGCTGGGAAGTCCAAGGTCCAGGAGGCACATCTGGTGAGGACCTCTTCATGGTGGGAACTCTACAGGGTCCCGTGGTGACACGGGCAATCACACGGTGAGAATGGCAAGAACACTTTTGTGTGCTCTCCTTATAAAGCCACCAGCCCACCCCCATGACAACCCATTAAAGCATCGACCCATTACTCCATGCATTGTCCCATCCATCCATAAGGGAAGAGGCCTCACAGTCCCATCACTTCCTAAAGGGCCCACTTGCAACACTACCACATTATGGATCAATCTTCCACATGAGCGTTGGAGAAGACAAGCATTCGACCCATACCACACGCGCACACACACACACACACACGCACGCACATATTTTTATCACCCTGCCTGTTCTTTTAGATAAGCAGTATTGCGCCCTTTTTTTCCCCTTGATGTTTTTTTTTTTTTTTTTTTTTTT